>NW_015552843.1:1557563-1582561 GCF_001515605.1 Sinocyclocheilus anshuiensis | reverse complement strand
GAATGACACTTAATGACAGTTGTCATAAACATGCATAAAAAAAACTTCATATTCATGACACGTGTCATGTCATGATTATGTAGGTGTCATGTCATGATTATGAAGGTGTCATGTCAGTCTTATGCACACCCCTTCAAGTAAAGTGTAACCCAATCATCTGCTTATCCCCGTGTTCTCCTAATGAGTCTAATTTAATCTAGCCAAGAATTAGATAACATTTTTTGGGTCATCCAAGGTAACCGCTGGAACATTCCAGCCTCAGAGCAATCCAAATCCCCCAACTGTTGTTGAAATACACAAACATTTGCTAAGTTCCTTGCAGAACGTGAGTTGGCTGGTTTTTCACTTTAACTTATTCTCTCCTCTTTTGAAGTGAGTGGTTCCTGAATGGCAACTATTTGATCATCATTGTGTCCATTTTAATCATCTTGCCCCTTGCCCTGATGAGACAACTTGGTAAGCCATTCTGCTCTGTGTTTGTTGTGAATCCATCCTTTTCTCATCCTTTCTATTTGCTTGTCACATTGCCAATGTCCATAATATTGTCCTCTCACAATCTACTTTGCTCATAAACACATTTAAAAGGATCCGTTGCTTTTTATGTAGAATCCTAAAGTAGAATCCAGTGTGATTTATTGATGTTCTAAAGAACATTTTGTGGCAGGTTTTGGACTAATTGGAAAATTTTCAGATTTTAAATCTACAGATCTGTAAATGTGGTAAATGATTTCTGTTGAAAGCACTGATTTGTAACCATAAACGAACTGAAATAACCACAGTGAACTGATGACAGAACCAAGTCAAGTCAAATTGATTTGTATAGCGCTGTATACATGTTTACAGTATCTTAACGTATCTTCATGCCTTATAGTCCCATATTAGCAGAATAGAGCTGGGTGATAATATAGTATAATATGAACATTTTGTGGAATATTGCCTGTTTTTTGTTGCAGGGTACTTGGGTTACACCAGTGGCTTCTCTCTGACATGTATGGTTTTCTTCCTGATCTCAGTAAGTTCACTTAATGCTGTGGTCTGTGTGTGGGCTTTTTGTGAAAGATCAAAAGATTACTCAAAACATTGCTACTTCTCTTATAAACTCTTTTACACTCTTCGATATTTCTGGCTCTCTTTCTCCTTGTCTCATTTTTGGCTTTCGTCATCTCCTGTTTGTCGTTTTAACTTCACGTTTGTGTTCCCTAGGTCATCTATAAGAAGTTCAACATCCCTTGTCCTTTTGATGGTTTCACCAACCACACTGCTGAAAACATATCTATTGATGGTGAATGTGAAGCCAAATACTTCACTATCAACCAGCAGGTCAGGAACTGTCCTTATCATTGCAAGAATCTATTCAGGAAGTCCATTTCTAAGTACCATGTTTAACTCTTTATGACCTCCACACCAGGTCAGACAGAAACAGACAGGAAATGCTTAGTACGTCGATGGAAATAAAGTTACCAAGCAACTACTAATTTCAGTATGATGACACAGGTGTGAGACCGCCTCACTGTGTGAGATCGGGAACGGCCTTGTGTAATTTCAGTTACTCTGGTTGTTTTGCAGACAGCCTACACGGTTCCTATCTTGGCCTTCGCTTTTGTATGCCACCCTGAGGTGCTGCCGATCTACACAGAGCTGCGCAAGTACGTTCAGAAAACACACGCTCACTATGAAAATATTCATGACCACTAATAATAATGGTGGTGTAAAAAACAGTTTGTATTTCTTTTGACAGACACTTATAATATACACTACCATTCAAAACTTTGGTTTTAAAACTTTTAAACTGTATCAAGACATTGGGTGTTTAAAAGGAAGATTCTCTATTATTTTGTTGCAAAAAGAGAGACATGCGTCAAAAATAAATCTCCTTTTATGATTGTTGTTTTGATACTTCTAGTCCCACAAAAAGACGCATGCAGGCCATTGCCAACGTGTCCATCCTGGGGATGTTTGTCATGTATCTGCTCACTGCCATCTTTGGCTACCTCACCTTTTATTGTAAGCACTCTGGATTATAAATTAAACCTTTTGTCTAATGCTGCAAGCGAGGCATCACTGATGCTGTCTGGCTATAGACTAGACTCACATTTGTCTCTGCCATAGTTGTTTCAAAATAAACAAGTTTTGGGACCTGTATCTGTTTACTTGTGTGTGTAATTTAAGCACAGCCTAGAAATAATAGTTAATCTCAATATATATTAATCTCTCAGTAAACACAGAGGCAGAACTTCTACACACCTACAGCAAGGTGGATCCTCTGGACACGCTCATCCTGTGTGTGCGTGTGGCCGTGCTGGTGGCCGTGACTCTGACTGTTCCTGTTGTGCTCTTCCCGGTAATGAGACTCTTTATTGACAGAGTTACATGGTGATGTCCAACTAGCTTTCCTGGTTAATATTTCTGAAAAGACAAAACCATGTTGTAACATACTGTCAAAATGTAAAGGGATACTCCACACAAAAATGATACTCGCACTTATGCGGTCCCAGATGACTGTCTTTCTTCAGATGAACATACATTTTTTCGAGTGCATATACTGCAAGTGTATGCTTCAAAAACCACACAAACCGAACATGATAGCAATCTATATGACCAAAGTTGATAAATCAATGTTTTCTGAAGAGAAATGATAGGAATGTGTGAGACAAATACTAACATTTTCAACTTTTTGGACTATAATCCAGCACTTCCAGCCAACTGTCATATGCTTGGTTCATGAGAGCTTGGTAAAGCACTATGTCAGCACTTTCACACAATGTGCTTAAATCACAATGTGGTCATGCTTACATCAAGCGTGACCTCATGAACCCGTGTAAGACAGTTGGCCGGAAACAATGGTTTACAGTTTAAGAAGTTTCAAATGTTACTTAACTGGTGTTTACTTTTTTTTTTTTTTTTTTTGGGTGGAGTGTCCCTTAAATGTTGAAAGACTCAGTAAACAATGTTTGAATGCAGGGCAGATGTTTAAATTATTTCAATTTCTTTGTCATATTGTGTTTTCAGATTCGTAGAGCCCTCCTTCAGCTTCTATTCCCTGATAAGCCCTTCCACTGGGTGCGTCACATCTCTATTGCATTGTGTCTCCTTTTCGTAGTCAACCTGCTTGTCATTTGTGTGCCCAACATTCGTGACATTTTCGGCATCATTGGTGAGTAAATAATGAAAATTGTAGAAATGCACTTAAAGAAAATACCAGTGCTTGCAATGCAGTGGAAGAACATTACTGTAGTTTTAGTTTAGTTGCAAGAAAATCTAATAAGCATGATAAATGACTAAATGACTGAAAGTGACTTCTGTGTACGCTGTGCTACCTACATCTCTTTGACTACTGACACTATATTGACAGTTAGCAAATGGATCTTTTTTGCCCAAATTTCACTAATGTGACCACACCTTCAGCTTAGAAGTGTCATTCATTTTTTGTTAATTTCATAGGTGCAACCTCTGCTCCGAGCTTGATCTTCATTCTCCCAGGTCTTTTTTACATCCGTATTGTTTCCAGCGAACCAATGAACTCAAGACCAAAAATTCAGGCATGTCTTAAACTTTCTCTACAATTTGAATGAAAATAAGGTTCAAATCAATCAAAAGAGAATGCAATTTTATTATGGTTACCTGTTAGTCAGATGTTGGTAGTCATTAAAAGCTCCTGCTCTTGTGTTTCAGGCTGCCTGCTTCACTGCTCTGGGCTTCATCTTTATGAGCATGAGCATGACGTTCATCACACTGGATTGGGTCTACGGAGAGAATCGAAGTGGAGGAGGTCACTGATCTTCAAACACTATACTGTAAGGGTCCAAAAAGCCTTCTTAGAGGAACATCACTAACCCTCTCCTGAACCTGAGAGAAACCAAAACATCACTTAGGCTGGACCCAACTGACCTCTGTTTTCCCACTGAGTAAGGAAAGGACTGATGTCCTGCCATCTTTAAAATAAAAATGGATAAAAATCCTATGATGTTTCATGGTGGAGGATTTCTGGGGACACAGAAATGTCATGCCAATTTGAGGCTGTTTCTACAAACGGGCCTCGTAACGATAAAGGATGCTTGTGTTGGAGATGGAAGTCTAAATAGCTTTAAAATAATGCTAAAAGATACAGCAGAAACCAAAATAAACAACTGGAGAGGTTTGTTTTGTCTGATGGATACCAGGAAACAATCAAGTTTGTCACATATCATCTGTTCTGTTGTCCTCATCAAATGAAAGCCATAGTCCCAGAGTGCAATACTAGGGAAATTGAAATATATTTTCCTGCTTCAATTTGTTCATTAAAAAATGTTGCTCATGATAAGAAAATTCAACATAATCTCAGAATGGCTGCAGACCTGAACTGAATATGTCAGTGTCTGTTATATCCGAGAATGAAATTAATGAATTTGTGAAATTTACCAGAAAAAAAAAAAGTATTTCAATTGAAAACTGGTCCTGAAATATTGTGTGATATAAACTGCACTACAACTGAACACAGACAATCAGCTTTACACCGTTTCAGGTTTTTTTTTTCTTTCTGTTGGATATTATGTCAAACAAATGTGAGGTACATACAGTTGCAGTATTTTGTGGTGCAGTGGGGTGGAATGCCACCTATTGTGAGGAACAGGTGAATAACTATGGTTAAGGTGCTTAATTACATTGCTGTGATGCATATAATGATGCAAACAAAGCCTAACCTGTGAATACAGTGATTCATGCCATATTCTCAATGATCTGTCAATCTAACAACAGTATAATGTGTCATGAATTGTCCAACCCATCTCTAATTATTTTAATTAAGTTAGGAATTGATGGAAAAGTGATTGTATAGGCTGTTTGTAAAGGAAAAACTATTAAATAGGAAACACAAAATATTTTAGACCCCACTGAAATTTTTACTCATGAAAAAGCACCAACAATTGCCGAAAACTCTTACACAACAAAATCAACAATGACTTTGCATGTCATTAAATGACATCTTTTCCTCCTGGTCCCCTGTAGACTGTGAGACAATGCAACGCTTGAAAGTGATCTCAATGCACACCCCCTCACAGTATCAGACCATTGCTAATACCATTAAAGAATGGCAATCCCCCTCCTCTTCAAGTTCCCACTGTCCTGCAATGCCTATTTATTCTGTTTTAGGGGAAATAAATACATTGTTTCAATGACTCTGTGTTTGTTAGTTAATTAGAAAACAGGCCCAAAATTGTATGAGGTTAAAGATCGACAGTTCCAATGTAAAAACAAATGCACCAAAGAGAGTTGGCAGTTGAACAAGTGCCTTTTTTGACTGCTTTTACATTTGTTTGTTGGTTTACTGAACTGGCCTTTGACTTTGTCATACTTGCCGTTTTCAATAAAAATTGTGTGGTCAGTATTAAAAAGTGCAACATGTATGTATTTATTTTTTGTGTACCCCTTTGAGGACAATGACATTTATAATGTCTATTCATTGAATCCCTTATGACATATGAAAGCACTCTATCTGACTTCTTATTGTTCATTCCTTTACTTATTTTTCCTATTATCTTTTTTCTTTAACATGTAAGAAAATGTTGAATATATGAGTGAAGGAGGATGTACAAGGCACTCCTCCTTTCTTTATGTGAGCGAAGGAACACGTCCTGTCCACGACATTCTGAGAGCAGATCTGCGCAGTGGTTTTGTTCTTCCTGTTCTCTTTTGCTGTGCTGCATTTACATCAGATTACAGAACACGGAAGCAACAGTTCCTTCGAACCATTCGCCTGTTCTAAAAAGGCTTCAGGCAGGTACTGTGGGCTAAGCAAGGGCCCCAGGCGTGGAGTCCCAAAATCTGAGTGTCCATTACATCAAGGAGAGATGAGCAGAGGAAAAGCCAAGGGGCACGAGATCGTGCACAGTTCTCTCCTTAGCAGCCAGGAGAATGAACGCCTGCTAGAGCTGCTGGGAAGGAGATGCGTGGTGAGTGAAGTCACTTTGATTAGAAAGCCAATCACGGATGGACATTCTGTCCCACAGAGGATGTTTTGGGGATATAAATCAATCAGATATAAAACAGAAACTCCTGAAAGGACAGACATGGTGCGGAAGTCACAGATGAGATTGGAGCTGTTACTGTTGATGTCAGTTAAAGGTCAAAGGGAGACTCAGCTTTTCAAGCTGTTTCGTTGTCTGTGTGCGGAATGAAAAAGATGAAGAGAATGCATACAAAACAACCTGTTACAGAACATGCTGTAAAAGCCAAAGTTTTGCAATTAGCTCCACCTAGGAAAACTTACATTATAAAAAAGTATATATATATTATATATATATATACATTTCACAACACTGTTAACCTGTCTGCTGCAGTGACAAATGATGTATGTAACGGCAAAGTTTAACTGGAGAGTGAGAGGAAATGCTATTTGAGGCCACTTCCTGTTGTTGTAGAGGATGCTGATGTCTTTGCTTTAGCTTTTGTTGTAATACTTCACTCATTAATCTTTTATTAATGCACTTTTATGTCAGTTTATTGTGTTTGTGTGTGTGTGTGCAGACCATGGCCACAGCGGTTGTTCAGTTGTACATGGCTCTTCCTCACAGTCCGACCCAATGGAGTCTCCAACATACAGGAGTTGTGTGTTTCGTTAAGGACAATCCTAAACGTTCATACTACATCCGGCTCTATGACATAAAGGTTAGAAATGCAGATTCTAATCTGTAGTGCAAAAAATTATCATAACTGATCTTTAATTCATCAGAATTGTTATGCAGAATGTTTATGCATCTAGCATCTTTGCAGATAAAGATGTTCTCTGAGATTATATATTAGCCCAGGATGATAAATGGATTTATACTGACTCCTGTTAGCATGACCAAGCTTGACCTGTGGCTAAGCAGGCTGAAATGAAATAAAGATACACTTTCTGCTTTGAGTTATGATTCACAGCAACTCAACTCAGCTCATGAAGTCATACGGTGGTAGAAATAATATTCGTGCATGTTCATTTTATTTATTTATTTATTTTCAGGAAGGCAAAATGGTTTGGGAGCAAGAGCTGTATAATCAGATGACATATTGCTGTCCAATGAGATTCTTCCACACTTTTGCAGCTGATGTGGGTACAGGCCCTTTAAAAATCTCAATGCAAGCCAAAACTCAACGCTGTGTAAAACGCAAGTTTTCACTGGAAACTCAAAATCTCACAATCTGAGAGATCTAATATATTTGAATGCACTTGTGTCTCAGGACTGTCAAGTAGGTTTGAACTTTGCCAGTGAGACAGAAGCTGAATTTTTCAGAAACATGACTGTGGAAAAGATTAATCAGAGATCCAATCATCAGGGTCAGTTACTGTCATTCTCATTCATATTTTATATAAATTTTTGCTAGGCTCATTACCCATAAATCCTCATATTTCATCAGTATCTCTTTGTGCCTTTTTTATATATATATATGCATATTTAGAAAAAAAACAGCATGCTCCGTCTGAAGGTATGTGTGCACAAGGTTAAACATACACTTAGTATTAACTGTTAGATTAGCATTTTAAGGCTGGTTTTATTTTTATTAACAGAAAACCGGGCACTACCACAAACCCCTCCAACAAATGGTGAGTCACTTTTAAACACTTCATGCACTTCATGTCAATTCTGTCATCATTACTCACCCTCACCTCCAAACCTTTATGACTTTCTTTCTTCTGTGGAAAGCAAAAGAAGATATTTTGAAAAATGTCCCAGTGTTTTTTTCTTATGTAATGAAATTCAATGGTGTCCAAAGTTGTTTTAGACAATGTTTGTTCTCCAAAACTCCGTATTTTGTGTTCAGCAGAAGAAAAAAGTTCATTTTTGGGTGAAATGTCCTTAACTTTAACGTATCTTGCAGAGATCACATGGTCTAACTCATTGATAAATGCAAGTGTTTACCCTATATATGTCCAATAACCAGGTCCAGTTTCACAACCAAATGTAATGGCCACGGTGGACATCCAGAACCCAGATATTGTGGCATCAAGGTACCGCTCCACCCCAGTGCTGACCCCCGCACCAGCCTCACTCTCCATAGGCAAAAAGGACAAAAAGGGAAAGAAGAAAGGCCCAAAGCTCACTAAGGCAGATATCGGAGCTCCTAGTGGATTCAAGTAAGAGAATTTTCCCATAAGTTGGACACTCACCTTGTGTTTTGTTTAATTTGTTTGACGTGATGCTGCCTCTCATTCCTCTTCAGACATGTCACTCATGTTGGGTGGGATCCAAACTCTGGTTTTGATGTAAGAAATGTCCTTTTTCCTTACAAACTGCATAAAAGCATATTTCGTCACATAAACTGATACTCAATGCTTATTCTAATTGAAATGATAAAGGTAAAAAGTAACAAACCTGTATATATGAACACTGACTTTGGCCCCTCTAGACCAACAATCTTGACCCTGACCTGAAGAAACTGTTCAACAGTGCTGGTATCAGTGATGCCCAGCTTGCAGACAAAGAAACATCTAAGATCATCTATGACTTCATCGAGCAATCTGGAGGCCT
The DNA here is from genome assembly GCF_001515605.1 of Sinocyclocheilus anshuiensis. Lineage (NCBI taxonomy): Eukaryota > Metazoa > Chordata > Actinopteri > Cypriniformes > Cyprinidae > Sinocyclocheilus > Sinocyclocheilus anshuiensis. The sequence goes on along the minus strand of NW_015552843.1, from coordinate 1,574,078 downwards.
GGACGCAGTAAAAGAGGAAATGAGGAAACAGGGTGAGCTCATTCAAAAATCAAAATGTAATAAATTCTGTGTGGAATATTTGGACGTTTGATTTGGATCATTTCACCTTGATAAGATCCTTAATGTCAGCATGACATGAAAATTCAGATCTATTTTCTAAATGCATCTTTTTTATCTTATTGTAAGCGATTAATCTATGCATACTTTATTTAATTATTTTTAATTTTGAGCTCATCATTTTTTTCAAAATGTCATGACTTGATCTTCCGATGAAAAAGACAGACTTCTCTGCTGACATATGCCGGACTTCTCCAATCATTTTGTCTGCATAAACCCCGCCCCTTTCTCACAATCGACCACAAACTCACATTCAGATCTGTCTCCATCCAATCAACAACCAATCAATAGAACCAAGTCCAGGTTCTTTTTTTTTTTTCAGTTTCATTTGACTTTAATTATGCTTGTTGCCCAGATGGTCCTCGTTCTGCCCCTGCACCTCCTCCACCTCGCGGCGGGTGTCCCCCAGTCCCAGGTCCACCTGGACGTCCTGCACCACCTTCACGCAGCCCTGTACCCCCGCATCGCGGTCCACCGCCACCTGCACCACCTGGAGGGCGTTCTGGGCCTCCACCCCCTATGCTATCTTCTCTCCCGCCACCACCACCCCCCAGCCACAGTCACAAGCCACCTCCTCCACCTATAGGTGGCGGTGCACCTCCTCCACCTCCGCCCCCACCTCCTCCCCCACCGCCGCCGCCTTCTTCAGCCAGTAACATCCCCAGTAGTCTTGGCAGCTCAGCACCACCTCCTCCTCCCTCTGGTGGTGGAGGACGAGGAACCTTAATGGAGGAAATTCGCCGTGGACGTGTGCTAAAGAATGTACGTGAGATGCAGATGCAATGCATTTTGTTCAGCCGTTTCTATAAGTATTAAGGGCTGTTCATAGTAACGATAACGTGATAATAATCATTATAATTCATTGAGAATAGGGAAGTCAGCATCACAGCTATAATGATAGCGATACAGAGGAACAATACCAGTGCAATCACTTTCAGAACTAGCCTATTTTTTTACGTTATCGTGCATAGGCCTAGTTATATTTATCTTTATCGTTATCATTTTACATATCTGTATATATATCTAATGGTTAGAGAGTTGGACTTGTAACCCGAAGGTTGCGGGTTCAAGTCTCAGGTCTGGCAGGAATTGTAGGTGGTGAGGGGTGGATGTACAGCGCTCTCTTCCACCCTAAATACCACGACTGAGGTGAGACCCTTGAGCAAGGCACCAAACCTCCAACTGCTCCCCGGGCACCGTTTCATTGGGTTTGTGTTCACTAATGTGTGTATGCACTTGGATGGGTTAAATGCAGAGCACAAATTCCAACTATGGGCCACACATCACTTCACTAAAAAAATATATATATATATATCTTGGTGTAAATGGGTATTTTACTGTGCTTTGTTGGGTATAACCATTGTTTCGTGGTTTTTATATCAGGTGTGTGTGTTCACAGTGTGTGTGTGTTCACTACTGTGTGTATGCACTTGGATGGGTTAAATGCAGAGCACAAATTCCAATTATGGGCCACACATCACTTCACTAAAAAAAATATATATATATATATCTTGGTGTAAATGGGTATTTTACAGTGCTTTGTTGGGTATAACCATTGTTTCGTGGTTTTTATGTCAGGTGTCTGAATCCCCGGACCCTAATCCTCCAGCTCAAGATGAATCCTCAGGGGGAATTGTGGGAGCTCTGATGATGGTGATGCAGAAAAGGAGTAAAGTTATCCATTCCTCAGGTAACTCATTTAATAAATCTATTATTTTCACAACCACGGGTCATTCAAAACATGGGTTAACAAGAGCCTAAGTTATCTTTTTCCATATTTCACATTTGTAAATCGCGTCTTAATGTTCTTATTTGCATATTTTCGGTGTTTAATTGACTGGAGGAACACAGCATGCACTCGAGCTGTTTCAAATAGCGGCTGGTCTCCTTGTTGGGCATCAGTTTGACTTACATTTTTCCTGACAGTCTATTCCAGTTTGTCCTGGACCATCCATGTAAAAATATACGTTTTTTTCTTCACTTATATTAACGGGTTTTATGTTACTTTTTGACACGTTACTTTCTCTCAAACGCTAAAACGAAGTGCCGCGCAGCGCAGGCGTTAACATTTCTGCTATTGCGCAAAGCTAATGAATATTTAATGAAACGAGCGCTGTTTTGTTTTATGATTGGTTGGTTGTTCTACGCACAAAAAAAGAAACTCTCAAGACAAAACACAATAAACAGAAAAGAGTCCATTAAAATGTATTTTCAAGTTGCTGCTTGCATATAAAGGCACGCTATCGAAAAGGCGGTTGTCTTTTAACTTTATAAAAGCAGACTTTTATTTATTTGACGTGCACGGTTTAGTAGCTATCTGCATAATCGTTGTATAATTAGATGCAAACAAACACAAACTTTTTTCTCTGTCTTTCTTCAGGAGATGAAGAAGATGATGGGGGTGATGAAGATGAAGAAGATGAATGGGATGAATAATGCTTCTCTCTGCTCTTGGTTCACAAACTTGTGCCATCCACCAATTCATAAAAATGAGCTCATAAAGCTGATGCTCATTGGAAATCATTTTAGCAATAGGCATGAAATCGTCAGGTTATTCCAGATTAAAGTTGCACTGAATGATCTGAAGATCTTCTGTAAATCCAATAAAGCAATAAAACCCTAACGTTGACAATGAGTAGATTTCAAGTGTGTTTTGCAGTGTCTCAGCCTTGTTTCAAAGACTGGTCTGTTTTCATCTCCAGCTTTCACTTCAGTAGCTCAGCAGTAGTTCAGTGTAAGTTCATGTAGGAAGAAGGAACTTTAGTTGAGCCAAACCAGGAGTGGTGTTAGATTTCATCCAAACATAGGACTGCCAAGTTTAACCACAGCTTTATGTTGGATATTTCCTTCTATGTGCACATACTTTTGACTCAACAACTGTCTTATTCAAAATCTGTCTCTTTTAACTACAAACCCAGTGATGTTATTCTTGTCGAGATAATACATCTATTTTTCTGAAGCCGTGTACAATGTTCTGTATATCTGTTGGCTGCACAGGACCTCCCCCTACAGGACAAATGTAGAACTAACAAAAAAGTTTACAAAGAGTATTAAAATAATCTAATTAATAAGTATTTATGATACTTTTTGATATAGATAGATGTCAGTTGTTCAGTGAGTTAGAACAATAAATAAATAAATACACAGATAAAAACAAAAACAGCAGTTTATTGTTATTGCTTTAAAAAACACCTATTAGGACTCCCAAATCCCAGAATACCATGATAATAAAATAATATTTATCACAAACAAACAATCACATTAACATGAACCTACACAAACATTGGTAAATACAAAGAGGAAGTATTTAGGAAGCAACCATATTTAGGAAGTTTCTGTTTTGCTCAACAACCAACACCAAAGGAAAGACACAACAGGACAAAGAAAGTCTATGTGGCATTAAAGTTCTTCAGAGAAGTTGTGTCGGATGTCATTCTGCACAATAACATCTCTGTGGAGAGGAAATAAATGTGGTTTGGACTCTAGAATATGTTCTCCACCCTTCAAGACCAGATAACATGTCTTGGGTTAAAACCACAGAGCGTTTCTTTGAGCGCTTTTTAAACACAGTCATAAATATTCCTCCAACATCCAATGAAGAGAAACAGTCTCTTATCCTTTCAAAAAATGACATTTGTGGGCTAGTCAACGTATATGTTCTCAGAAGAAAATTACACAACACATTCCCCTTGCTTTTGTCCTTTAGTTTGGTGTCAAGTGATATTCCATAGAAAGTGCTTGAAGAGGTAGACATTTCTGGCTTAAAACACTGCAAATATGAAATATTTCATGCCAACTGATAAAAATAATTTATTTTTGCCCATATTGTTTTCTTGAGAATCCCAAGGCTAATTTAAATGTTTCAAATGTTAAAATATATGTGTCTACAGGTTAATTGATTATAGTTTCTTCAAAGACATCTACCTCTTTCTCCTCAGCATCTCTCTATGTGTCCTGGTCCTGTTAATAAACAATACATACAATGACATTTTCCATCAAAACCAGCCCTGTCCCACCACCAAAGACCACAACACAATGAATATGTACACTCTCACAATAAATATGTTGTATGGTGTGGGTGAGAGAGAGAGCGAAAAAGAGAAAGACAGAAGGTCACGTGAAAGATGAGGAAAGAGAGGAGGTTAGTTTTTAATCCTGACCAGTGACTAGTCAAATACATAAATTTTCTATGTACATGTGTCATTGTCACACAACACAAAAGCACAGATACTGTGTTCATACACGAGCAAAAAACATGACCACATATCACCATTGACAAACCGTGGAATACAAAATGTTTCAATTCGATGGATTGAGAGAGAGAATGTTTTTAGTGGTCTGACTATCATCAGAGTACAGAGTCAAAGACAGAAGAGACCAGACTGAAAAACTGTATCTATATACAGTAGTTCAAATCAGGGAAGATAGTAGTTGGGGACAAGCATTTGTTTTACAAGACGACAAAAGACAATAACTGACTTGTGAAGTGCATATCAGGGCTTTTCACATTAATATCTATCTACGTCTGGTTGCATTGATCACACAGGAGAAATTCCGATGCATAATCCCTATAAACAACTTTTATATTTGTCATTTTGGTCCACAGTCTTGTCCTAATAAAACATTTAAATTTCCAGGGCAATGATCCAATCGTGTTGCAAAGAACTGCTTGTTCCATTACAAAAAAAAAAAAAAAGAGAGAAAATATATAATATTTTTAGTATTAGATAAATATTTTGTTTTACAATCCACATATTTGAAATGTAAAACTTTTTTTAAATGTATTTTTAATCTAATGTCCAATATTGCTATTGCAATTATTTTAAATTCTCAATCTATCTGTAGTTTTTTTTTCTGAAACGATAAACATGAATAATACTGAAATATCACTTTTGATAGAAACTTGTTTTACAGTTCAAAGATTTCAAATTTCTGTTATGGATCAAGATTGTATGTGTGTGTTAAGTGTTGTATATGTGAAGCACTACGAAAGTCTGAATTAACTGCCCCAAGGGAAATCTGAATTAACCGCCCCAAGGGGATTAAAAAAAAAAAAAAAAAAAAAAAAAAAAAGACTCAAATTAAAGCTCAAATATATGGAGGACTAGAAGTGACACTTAAAAGTAAAAATGATAGAAATAAATGATTGATTTATAATTTCTAAAACGATTTATTTCCATTTTAATGTTTAAATTATTATATTAATTTTAATTTTAAACGAATATTTTAATATTATATTCATTTTCATTTTATTTGTCACTTCTAGTTGTCCATACAAATTGACCTGTTCTTGCAAGGACTTTACTACAGAAAACGCTATAAAAAAATTGCAAATGCCAAGAAAAGTAAAAGCTTTAGTGGTCAAAATGATGGCAAGATATATTGTGCTATAATTGTAGTAATCTTCAAATGCTCCAAAACATTCCTTCCACAACTGTATTTTATGGTGTGGGGGTTTAGAGACGACTGACTGAATCAGCAATCTTTCGATTTCACCCCAAACACCTTTTGAAGCCTCTACAACGTACATGTTTCCAAACGTTTCTGACAGTATTTACACTGCAGTCATTGGTGTACTGAATATTAGAATGGAATAGCTTATGTTTAACATAAAACAGCAGTAGTTTTGCTGGTGTGGCTGGACGTTTTAAGGAATTCATTTCGAAAACTGTGTGGTTTCATGCTAGCTATGGAAGTGAGCACATCACAGCCAGATTTAGATTAGTTAGGGGAGCTAAGTGCATCAAACGAAAATCAATCTAGTTCAGACACAGTCTGATACATCTAATGAATCATTTTATTAAATGGACTGAGTTTGCCTAGAAGAAGGACATAATGATGGGGCACATGGACGGGACATGGTCAACCATTGCTGTTCCATTCACTGCTCACATGTAGCTCCTCCCCTTCCTGTTCTCCCGTGTGCCTGCGGTTGTTGCGTTTGGCTTTGTGTGGCTTGCTTTGTATCTGCTGCCTGTAGGACTGGCAGTACTGGTTGATGAGACGCACTTCAGGCTGTGGGTGGAGCTGGAGAGCAGGTGGGTTGGTCTGAAGGGGAGGGGGCGGCGGTGGAGGGTGGTGATGGGAATGGTGGTGGTGGTGCTCTGGTTCGATCGGGACGTCCGACTCGGTCAGCGCGTCCACGATCTCCCGGTCCAGGATCCGTAGGGAGATGCGTGCCACGGTGTGTTTGAAGTTGTTCTCAGTTGCCAGGCAGTGGTAAAGGCCGGCATCCAATTGGGTGAGAGATTTCAGCAGGATGCCATGACCGGTCTTCAAGACATCTTTGTCTCGACTGAGCTGAAAAGGAAAAGGAGTCATTTAAGCCTTCTAAATGAATGATACAAAACACAAAAGATGAATTTCGAAGCATGTTTCAACTGCTTTTGTCCATACAATGAAAGTCAATAGGAGTTCTAAACAGCACTTTCATTATAATGACAAAAAACCCCGGAGAGATTTTTCAAACTTCCACTGAAGAAAGAAAGTCATACAAGTTCAACAATGACATGAGAGTGCACTGTAATAAATTTCTAATTTTAATGGCAAAAGACTTTCAAAATTGTAATATTAATCCACTTAATGGCTTAACAGCAAGTTTCCTAATATACACTATACAACAATAAATCTAATGGGACGTTTCATGTCAAATGTCAACACAAATCAAGATATTTTTGATGAAATCGGAGAGCTTTCTGACCCTGCATAGACAGCAATGCAACTTACACGTTCAAGGCCCAGAAAGGTAGTGAGAACATCATTAAAATAGTCCATGTGACATCAGTGGTTCAACCGTAATTTTTGTAAAGCTACAAGAATACTTTTTTTGTGCAAAGAAAACAAAAATAACAACAATTTCTTCTCTTCCGTGTCTGTCTTCAACCCACGTTCACAAGAGTACCACCATACATGCGTGTGGTGTTGTTGAATAAAGTCATTATTTTTGTTTTCTTTGCACACAAAAAGTATTCTTGTAGGTTCATAAAATTAAGGTTGAACCACTGATGTCACATGGGCTATTTTAACAATGTTCTTAATACGTTTCTGGGATGGGTTTGGAATGACATGAGAGTGAGTAATTAATGACAGAATTTTCATTTTTGGGTGAACTATCCCTTTGAAGTATAAAAGTTTTTGAAAGTGAAAAAGAACAAATCATCTTATAATTCATAGTGAAAAAGCATACAGGTGCATCTCAATAAATTAGAATGTCGTGGAAAAGCAATAAAATATGTTACTGCCTTTTGGGAAGGGAAGAAAATAAAAACATAATTTTTTACTTTTTAATTGTTCAATTTTGAGTTAAAATGCAATTTTACAATGTATAACAAGGCTCCAGGCAACTTATGCAAATTATTTGCATAAGTAAAAAATATAGTAATATTTCAAATATATAAAATAATATAATATAAATATATTAAAATACCTAATAAAAGGCTAAGAAAAAGGACAACAATTTACAAAATATAATATATAAAAATAAAATCTAATTCAAAATTAACTATAATATATATCAAATGATACTCAAATAATGATTTTACTATAACTATATTTACCCTTTTAGAAGAAATCTTCAGAGTTTTGACAGCAGCTGGAGTCTGAACAAAATAGAGGGAGAAATTTCAAAACATTCAAAATCATGCATTATGGTATTTTAGGGTAATTCCTACCCAATAGCAAAAACTCAGCAGAAATCTGTACCCTTAAAAACGCATTATGGTATTTTAGGGTAATTCCTACCCAATAGCAAAAACTCAGCAGAAATCTGTACTTTTGTACCTTAAAAACCTCAACCTCTTCCAAAATGAGCTCTTCTGTTGTGCTGATGTCTTTTGGTAAGACAATCACCTTCTGGACTGTGCCACGATCTAAAGTTCAAGGTGAATCATGAGTAAACCAGATACCAGATCAGATTGGCCATGTTTTATAAGCTGTACAAATTAGGTGGTTCATGGTGCAATGCTGCACCTTCTCATGCAACTTCAGGTAGAAATCATCCTGCATGTAACTAATTAGAAAGAATCTGATATGATCAGAAATGTCTAACCTGTGCCCAGGAAGAGCACCTCGTATCTTCCATCCACAGCATCCACCAGATCCACAGCAATAGTGGTGAAACGGTAGTCAACTCCAGTCCTGACCACCAGTGGGCGCTTGTGTATTGGATATATAGGTTGATACATCAGCGGATGGGCGCGTACAAAGTTTACAGCCTCGTCAGAGAAGGCTTTAGTGGTGTGGAGATCAGGGGTGAAGGTTCCTCCAGGACACTAAGCAGTAAAAATATGCAGAAAGAGCTAAATAGAATGAGATATCAACAAATAATTAATAAGGTACCAAACTGGATTTCATAAGCAATACTCACAGTCCCTGGGCGAGGGTAAGGAATTTTGCCAGTATAAGGTGTCCACTGGTAGTTGTGGCCATGTTTGTGAGAGAAGGGTCCATTGAAGACATTTCTGATGTCTGCCATTGAGTACACACACACGGCAGAGCCTTTAAACACAGAGCTAGAGAGAAAAACAGAGAAACCGCAATGGCATCATAACTAATTTAACAAAAGACAATCAATATAAACACTGATCTGAATGGAATAGAGATGTTACACTCAACCCAGGGATTTCAAAGCTAAATAATCAGTTAGATATATTAAAACTAATTTTTTCACTGTTTATTTTGAACATGCTCATTTTATTGATTTTGCTTATTTTAGTAATAATATTTATTGTCAACGGCTCTTTTCCATAAAACAAAACAAACATGTGACCGTCAAGCTCTGAAGAGACAGAAAAGTAGCAGAGAAGTAATTTTATTTGCCTTTTGAACTAAGTTTTCCATATGATATCCAAGGGTAATATTCCATATTATATTAATTTCTATACATTAAATGGGAAAATTTAAAGTTAATTTTTTGAGGGGAAAAAGCTAAATATATTCTTTTATGAAATTAAGTCAAAAGTGTTTGGAATGGTTGAAGGCCAGTATGTAATGAAAGAATTCTTATTTTGGGTTTGGGAAGATTTTTTTAATTGTGTTATGGAAAAAGTGTCTCATGCCTACCAAGGCTATATTTATTTGATTGAAAATACAGTAAATCATTAACATTTTTTTAGCAGACATTACTCCAGTCTTCAGAAATCATTTTAATATGCTTATTTGGTGCTCAGGAAATATTATTAGTATTATTATTAATGTTGAAAACGGTTGTGCTGCTTAATATTTTTGTGGAAACCATGTTTCTTTTTTCCAGGATTCTTGGATGAATAGAAAGTTCAAAAGAACAGCATTTGTTTGAAATATACTTTTTTTGTAACATTATAAATCCCTTTACTTTTCACTTTTGTTCAATTTAATGTGTCCTTGCTGAATAAAGTATTAATATCTTTCTGACTACAAAATGTTTAGATTTTAGATCTGTGTATGAGAGGTTTTCTCACCCAGCTGTGGAGAACACAGCATACACAATGGGGTTCCGTTCATCATGGGTCCTTTGGATGAAAACATCTCCTTCAAAACAAACAGACATCAGGCATCAGAGACAGATTAAGAACATGTTATGATCATGTTGAAGAGAAAAACATATGCCATACTCGGTTCATCAAAGTAAGTCTCAACACCATCTGCACCAATCACAGAACAGACCAGTCGTGCTTTGAGGAACGTTGTCCACTTATTCACCAATGACCTCTGACCTCCATCATCATTCTAAAAGGGAAAGCACACAAACAGAAAAAAAAAAATATTAGACTTTAAACAAACCATGGGTTCATCTGATTTGCATAATGATTTGCATGACAAAAATCATCATGCTTAAAAGTTGATTATTAAGTCAAGTCTTGTGTCTAGCATCTGGATTTTCTCACCAGACAGACTCGGCCTACTCTCGCGAGGACGCTCGGAGCGCTGCCCCCCGAAGCATCTAAACTCTTCTCCCGAAAGAAGAAGTAAAGCTTATCATCATTCTTCTCTGCACTGTCTGGAATCTTCTGGATTTTTATAAACACAGGCTCTGATGGAGAGATAAAGGGATTTGTAAAGAGATAAAAAGGATAATATTTGTCACAGGTCTGTCTTTTCATTTTAATCACTTCACTCCTCTGCTTATATCATACCATTCAACCATCGGGAATCATACTGCTCGGTTCTGACAGCGGGACGGTCTCCCAAGGTTCTGAAGATGGCTGGATCTGTACCCATAAAGTCCACATGTACTCCAGCATACAGGTTCCCATCTGAAGAGGGTAGAATGAGTGTAATGTGGAGAGAAAGAGATCATGATGGATGAAGACTGGCTAAATTTATACTACTGGCCCATTTATACTGCTTGAAGACTCTCATACAACAAAGTGCTTAACAGAATAGTTCCCACACTTTTGACCAAGGAATTTCCAGGACTCCAGTCGATCAAGGTCACTGGTTAAGTAAAATAACTTCATAAATATGTCTGAAGGAAATTTCCATTTCTAAATCAGGTACTAAAACCTTTGATTTTATAGATTTAAACAACTGCACAAGTTTTACTCTACAAAGATTATTTCTTTGAAAGAAATTGATACTTTTATTCAGCAAGGATGCATAAAATTGACACACAAAAAAGACATATTGTTACAAAAAATAAATGCTGTCCTGTTGAACTTTCTATTAATCAAAGAATCCTGAAAAAATATCATAGTTTCCACAAAAACATTAAGCAGCACAAATGTTTTCAGCATTGATAATAATAAAATACTGTTTCTCAGGCAGCAAATTAGATATTAGAATGATTTCTGAAGGATCATATGACACCGAAGACTGAAATAATGGCTTCAAAATCGCATTTGTGCTTTTTGGAGCTTGACTACATGCTTTTACTATGAGAGAAACAAGAGAGCAGGAGAAAGAGAGAGTCTCACTTATCAAAGCTGCTGCGTTCTCCTGGCGGGGATCGTAAGGAGACTTTCCTTTTCCAGAGTCCACATAACCAGTAACCAGCCGGAACAGGTATTCCTGCACAATCACACACACAACTTATTAGTACAAAAGTGTCTGTACTGCAGAGCTAATCGTCACAGTTTTTATATGTGTAAAAAAGATGAAATTTTAACCAAATTATACAAAATCTTTTAAAAAATGCATCAAACAAAATATCTAAAAAGTGTTTTTGTATTGACCATCTTTGTTACTGCTGAACATTACGGCTGTACTGTAAATATTATGTGTGTACCTCAGCTCTCCAGCCTCTGTTGATGAAGGTGCAGATGGGTTTATAAGCTCCTGTGCCGCAGTTGTACAGGTGAGTCCTGTTCCACGGCTCAATCAGACGCACAAAGTTAGCACACTCTCCCTGAGAACACACACAAATGAGGAAAAACAATGCATTTTAGCAGTGAATCTTTTTCTTTGTCAAAATGATTCAATACTAAATAAAAACAGACTGTAAAAGTGTACCTGTCCACCTTTGCCAGTTAATTTACACTCCCCTTTTCTTTGTGCTGTTGCTGGCCAGTGAATCTGAAAACACACAAACCTTAAAATACTATGCTATTTAAAATACTATACCATAATCATTAAAAAAGGTACCACTGAACTACCATACAATTGGAATACTTAAATTAACTCAATCATTATAAGAAAATAATTAAAATAACTGTATAGCGTCTTACAATAAGGGGTTCTTTATTGACATTTTGCATGTCTAGAGAGACCAGATATTCACGGCTGCCCAGGTAGAGCCGGCCTTGGTCTTGGTCCATATGCAGGATTCTGTAGTCGCTGGTGTTGAAGGAGAAACTGAACGGCCGTATGGTTTTTGTCTCCAGTAACTCTGAACGAAAGATAGAAAATATCAGGTCAAACTAGTTAACATCAACTAAATCTTTTCTAAAAGTACCAGCGGTAGTTCATGTATGGATGCATTAATTCTTGTGAAATTATCTTTTCACATTTCGGGGTTTCGCAGAAGTGGAAGTCGTCATAGTTGGGTAAACTTCTATAGTGGTGAACAGGAGACCACATCAAATATATTTTTTACATTTCCATTAGCTCAAACAGCAAAAGAAGAATTTTCATGATTTTCAAAAAGAAGAAAATATAGACAGAGATTGATAATGGCAGTCAGAAGAGAGAAGAAAGTAAAATGTTTAAATAAAAAAAAATATTAAAAACTTTGCAGGATTTACGATTCTGATGGCCATTGAAACACATCCTCAAAGTTTGTGAAAAGGGTCTATCTATCTTCTCAGACCTTTCAGTTCAACCCTTCTTGTTGTCAGAGCCTGGGACAAAATGTTTTCTTTTCAATTTAATTAAATATTACTTAATAAATTATTATTATTATATATTAATTAAATAAAAAATATAGACTATATATGTATAATAATGAATATATATTAAATAATTTAAGTCAGTGCAGACCTCTTTGTCATAGTTTACATTAATTAATTAAGAAATAAGTTATAAAATGCAAATATATATATTTAAAAAATTTTTTTTTATGATATTTTAAATATTTTATTTTTTTCAACTCAGGCTTCTTTATCTGTCATATTTTTCACACAGCAGGTGCTGGTGGTTTCTATCTCTCTCTTTTTCTTTCTCTCTGAGGGAGGACACAAGGGAGAACAGAGCAGGTGCAGAGATGAGAGACGGCTCCAGCTGTCTGAGCACGCCGTGCTCCAGTGTACTAAGGGTCTGTTCTCCGTCTCTATCACATTCAGCCACTAATTTCCCCAAAGACACATCACCAATTAAAGCCGTGCTTTACACCAAATATTTAGTGTTTCCATCCATGTTCAGATAGCTTTAAATGACAAAAACTTAATCACATACATCACACAACAATAGTGCGAAGGCCGGGCCAGGGAATGAGGAGAAGCTAGTTGACTTTAAACATAAATCTGAGGTTACGAGGACGTGCTGACATCGTTGCCCTCTGAGAGTACCAAAGTGCGTGTGTGATTTTAGCGGAGCGGAACGGCGCAACTGACACAGACCGAATCTATAAATTACGCCATGTTAGCGTCATACCACAAACCGCTTTGATCTCAGAGGTATTACTGTGCTCTCATCCAAATGCCTGTCCAGCGTTACACATTGGATAAACAGAAATAGAACGGGGCCAGTCACAGGAAGTTCAGGGCAAAGTACGTGGAATAGGTTTTAGATAATGTATTAAATAAAGACATGATTAACCTCTTGTTTAAAAGGAAACAATGGTCTGAACGAAAGAACATTTAGTCATTCAGACAGATGTATATGAGATCACATGTGAACGGGTGAGATGCCACATATGTGTGTGTCTGCACATGTGTGTTAGGTGTGCTCCTCAGGGCTCTAAGTAGGTGGCGAAGTGTACTAGTGTGTGTGTGTGTGTGTGTGTGTGGTTCTGGCAGCTGTGTGGGTGATCCTCCAGTCATGTACAGAATCTCCCTGGCCCGATCCACAGGGGCAGGCTGGGATTCCAGACCACTCGCTGCGCACTGGGGCCACAGATCTATTCTCAGCGAGCTCTCTCATCCCCATCCAACAGGCTTCATCCACAAAATCCACTATCTTTTGGCAAGCAAGGGCAGCTTGCTTTATTCAGTAAGGAGGCACCTGACAGCCTGTAGACGTCAGGTCAGACCTTGACCTTTACCACTGTACAAACAATCTGAAGCACTCGCATCTGAAAGAAGTGATGTGAAGTGATGTGATTTGAGAGGTCGTTAGCGCAAACAAGTGCAGTCAAGGAACTGACACAAAGTCATCAATGTTTGAGTTTGCTTAGAAAAAAGCTTAGAATTGATAAAGTTATAACAAATGTTAATATACAACAATAATAAATAAATAACAACAATAAATAACTATAAAATAAATGTATTATGATGTTTTTGATATTTTAAAATAATAATAATAATAAAGTATTTGATATTTGTTGTTTTAGAATAAATTAATATTTAATTGTTTATTAATTTATTATATTTTGTATTAACTGTATATTATATTTTTATACTGTATTAATTTATATTTTCTAATAAATATCAAAAACATTATTATTATTATTATTAATGAGTCTGACGGTTTTTTTTGTCCGTTTTATAATAAAATAGTAAATTAACTTATGAATTATATTATATTGCATTTAATATTACATTACATTTGATATTATATTATATTATATTATATTATATTATATTATAAAAACAACAGTAATAAATAAATAAATATCTAAATGGTAAAATCTCCCCATGATACATTAGATGTGTATCTCTGAACGCCTATCATTTATTAGGTGATGCATATCTTTTTATGTGTTTTTGAGGAGCTCTGCTTCTAGTATTGTTTTCCAGCTGGCTGGACCAGTTGAGACTTTTGCCAGTGTTTGCCACGAGTCAAAATCAAATTTAATAAAATCACAATGGCATCATTTAAGGAGGACAAAAGCAGTCAGATTTTCCACTCACAATGTCCCAATTGCTAACATTTAATGTTTGCCAAACCTAAGTGATGGTGCCAAGTTCTGCCAACAACAGACAGATCAGGTTTAAAGCAAGAAGGGGAGAAAAAAAACTGTTACAGCCTAGTGTTTATAACATGTTTAATGGAAAAGTATGGCATTTTGTATATTTTTCCAATTAATTCTATGAATTTATAGTCTTTTGCACATGGACATACGTCAGAACCATTAAAACATCGCAGCTGAAGAGAAACGGCATGGTCTCATTGAGTCAGAGAAACAGTTATGAAGAAGCTTAATTCAAAGTGGTCAAAAAGTAAAATATCTACTGAAAGGTACAACAAACTACACAGATGGCAGTACTGTGAGCTAAACTTGTCTTTATGCTCAATTGTGGCTGGAAATACTGAATGACACACACACACACACACACACACACACACACACACACACACGCACAGTGTTCACAAATCTGATTATCTCAATACATGTTTGAGAGGTTGTGTTTAATTTAGTGGGTCATTATGACTCATTAGGGTCCCGGAGAAGTAGAGAAGAAGAGCACTTGAGTCCAGAGTTTCTCAAGACAGTTTCACAGAGAGACTGTGTTTGTACCAATCTCTTACCTAATACACAAAGACAAGCTAATAACGGTGGAACATGCTGAACATTTGGATTTGGGGAAAACTTCCTATTTCTTAACAGCTCCTCTGTTGCCTGTAAAAAAAACATTATGCAATGCTGTGGGGAGGAATAAGACGCCAGACCCCTCAATTAATGTGCAGTGGAAAACTGGATTTTATCCCTTAAGAGGCACACATCTGAAAAAGTCACTTAAATTTTATATATATTTTAATTATCTGAAAACTTCTCTAAATTATAACAAAACTCAGATTATAATTTCCAAAGACAAAGAAGCATCATGATTTGACTGAGACACATCTAATAGAGTAATCAGAGCCCAATTGCTGGAGGCAGGTGGACAGCAGTTGCTGCCTCTGTGAACAAGGACATCTCATTAAAAAATAAGTCTAGAAGAGACTGGCATATTAGAAGCTGCGTCAGCAGTTCAGTTCAGTCTGCTCAGACTGACTGTAGACACAGACTATATAAAAAGCACAGCGAACTATCCACGTCTGTATATTTCTTTTGGACGTCTCTAGTTTGAGCCTAGTCTAAACTCCCGCTGTGAGTCGGCCTTGACAGCTTCTTTGCCGCTGCTCTACCTCACAGACTTTATAACCCTCTGGCCAAAGACTTTTTTAGGAAATCAAAATATTTAGGTCATGACCTAAATGCACAAGGTTTCCATAAGGAAATATGTTTTTATTGCATTTCTAGTTATTTAGGAAGCTCAATATGACTTATGGAGCACTTGTAGCAATCTCGTTAAAATAATGTTCCAGGTTCAATACAATTTAAAGAGACAGTTCACTCAAAAATGCTAATTCTGTCATCATTTACTCACCCTCATGTCATTCCAAACCTGTATGACTATTTTGAAAAATATCTCTGTGCTGTTTTTTGTCCATACAGTGAAAGTCAATGAGTTCAATGTTGTAACATGCCATCTAAAATATCTTCTTTTGTGAAAAAAAAAGTCATAGGCCTGCAGGTTTGGAACGAGATGAGGGTGAGTAAATGATGACAGAATTTACATTTTTGAGTGAACTGTCTATTTAACTTGTACTGAACTATTCGTTTAAGTTCTATGCTCTAGTGTGCAGTGATGGATTCAGAATTATTTAAAGGAATTTTCACCAAAAACTGAAAATTTTGTCATCACCCACCCTCATGTTATTCCAAACCAGTATGAATTTCTTA
The DNA here is from genome assembly GCF_001515605.1 of Sinocyclocheilus anshuiensis. Taxonomy (NCBI): domain Eukaryota; kingdom Metazoa; phylum Chordata; class Actinopteri; order Cypriniformes; family Cyprinidae; genus Sinocyclocheilus; species Sinocyclocheilus anshuiensis. Next base: position 1,557,721 of record NW_015552843.1, on the reverse strand, counting down.
CTTCTGTTAAACACAAAAGAAGATATTTTGAAGAACATTGGTTCAACAGAAGAAAGACTCACACAGGTTTGGAACAACTTGAGAGTGAGTAAATGATGACAGAATTTTCATTTCTGGGTGAACTGTCCCTTTAACTGACTGTAGTTTCTGGATCAAGC
>NW_015552843.1:1556300-1557363 GCF_001515605.1 Sinocyclocheilus anshuiensis | reverse complement strand
CCGCTGACCTTTATTGAAATATTTACTGTTATGCTGCACCAAACATATTTCACTGCAAAACTCTATTTTAATCTGACATATAACAAGGGAGAGGGATCAGATCACATTATTGTTCACATGCGTCCATGTATCGTGAGCACGTAGGCCTGGCTGAGGACTGACGTGCTTTGTCACAACCATATGCTATTTTTACAAACTACTCCCCAGACTGCAAAGAACTATATGTTTGCCCACTACAGGTATGCCACTTTCACAGTTTGATTCTATCAATTTTTATCACTGTACTCAACCAAACTGCCACACTGTGCTAACAATTTATCCAACTAATTTCTATACAAGTGGACAGTGTCTCCTTATATAGACCACCTCCAAGTTTTCAAACATTATTTTCTATTTCATTTGTGGCTGCAAGCCAAAAACTCTGCAGGCTGAATGCCAGACTACAGGAAAAAAGGGTAAAGAGTATAATGAGAATCCTCACAGATCTGGCTTTTAATAATGTTGTAAAATCAGTTCCTCTGTGCCACTCCGACCTGTTTTTTTTTTGAAAGGCCAAGATCATTACTTGGACATGGGAGACAAGCTCAAGGCCAGCATGGAAGAAAAAAAAAAGAGAGCATTTTTCAGTGGAAAGGACTTAAGCTAAAGTGTCTCATTGGTGAGGAATTCCTCAGAGTTTCTCCAGGGAAGGAAATGTTGATTGTAGATGAAATGCAAAACTCTACATGACCTCATTATAAATGCATCTGCCAACAAACACTTTGCACAAGAAACCTGGATGGTCATATATGAGAGAGAAACCCATTTGTATTCATTTGCAAGGCTTTGATCCAACAACAAAGATAAGTTTGAACAACACAGTTGTATCAGACAGACGTGTTCAAGAAATACCCTCATTATTGCACAAGGCGCCCATTCTGTAAATCCTCCAGTGTAATAGGTCATTTATTTTTGATGTGAACAATATAATGTTGTAAGGGAAACAGGTCAATTTAGCTCAAAGGGAATCATTTAAGATTTTAAAGGGAATTTGGACAGAATCACTGTTTTACGGCTGATCACT
>NW_015552843.1:1554602-1556276 GCF_001515605.1 Sinocyclocheilus anshuiensis | reverse complement strand
GTGGCGCCAGGATCTGATTTACGAACATCCTGTGTCTTGGGCCTCTGTGGAATTCGGCTCCTCGTGTTTCAACTGTGTTTTGATCACATCTTAGATTGTCTGATTCGGTCTGATATCCTACAATGTCTTCATATCTATTGCTATCAACACCACAAAGCTTGACTAAAAGAGCTACATAATTCAACCTAGGAGCTACATTAACTACAATAGAAGCTTTAGAATTTGTTGGTTTATCAACAAGTGAACTTTTTGCTCTCAGTTTATGTGCCAAATCTGCTAAATAAATCTGTAGAATGGATTTATTTGGTGTTAAATATAGCAGAGTCCTACATATGCATAATCAATTATCAAAAATACTGAATAAACAAACACTCAAGGTGGAGAACTTCAGAATCAGAATGAGCTTTATTGCCAGGTATGTTTACACATACGAGGAATTTGTTTTTGTGACAGAAGCTTCCACAGTGTAACAGAATGACAGTGACAGAACAAAAAACACAGATAATAAAAAATAAAAATAAATAAAAAATAGAACAAGTAAAATAAGGAATAAAAAATATACAAATCGACAATTGTATGTACAGGTATATAACAATAGACAGTTGTATGTACAGGTATATTATGTGCAAATTGAAATGTAGACTGAGTATGTGTGTTAGATAAATAAGTGTATGAGTGAATAAATAGTGTGTGTTTTATGAATGATTGGAGATTCAGGGCTGTGCAAAGATTTCTGTGTGATTCTGAAGGTGGACCTCATTCCCACAGACATTCAGGGGTCAAACCATAAGACAGGCTAGAGAAGAAAATCATCTCCCATAGCTCTGTTTCTGATCTTCTGCCTCGTAGTTCTGGTTTATAGAATTCGTTCATCCACATACCCTTTCCAAAAAAGTTTCCCACATTTATAAGCAGGCACTGCTGTCAGTTTTTAAGTGGCACTCTGGGAAAATGGCCTAGTTCCAGAGAGAACTCACAGAACTTGAGTGTTATCTTCTTAATGCACTTAAGTCACTCATCTTGGTCTTGAGAAGGAATGGGAGTGCCATTGTCTAGATGGATGAACAAGCAATGATTTCAAGAGTGTAAAACGGAATTATTTCCATTTAGATCCCCTGAATGGGACTCTCAAAATCTTTAAGCCCAACCCTGACCATAACTCAAACTTCATACCTGATGCTGACAAAGCCAGTGGCTCTGCTGTGGGGTGGAGATGGTTTCAGGATGGATGACACCGGCTGAAGCTCCAAACATTCCTGTTGTCTCTGTGGCATTTTGGAACAGGTTGCTGGCAGTGAGCCCTGTCATGCTTTGGGGGGCTTCCCTGTGCTTTGGCCGAGGTAAACACAGCAACCACACAAGCTAATAATAAACCTCAAAGCCAATCACAAGCCAATCCTGTTTCTGAGAACAGGGATCTATCCCACTGTCACCTACGCACACAATAACCCCAGTCAACCCAGGGTCATAATCACCCTCACAAACATTTGGTCTCACAGACATTCACGCTTACACTCTCAGACACTCACACATACTAAATTTCAAAGACTAACATAAACCTCATAGCTGGATATTTAAGTAAAACACTAAAAAAAAAAGTAGAGGAAAAAGATGACGTCTTATATGCACAATCAATTCTAAACTTAGAATCTAATCACTTATAATCAATCCTAT
>NW_015552843.1:1543662-1553907 GCF_001515605.1 Sinocyclocheilus anshuiensis | reverse complement strand
TAAATGTTAAACTTGCAAATAAGTGGATAAATAAATGTTCAAAAGTGTTGTTTTGTTAAAAGCTTACAAATAAATGGTCAGGGTATATTAAACACCAAACATCGAAAGACTGATTGTGTAAATTCACAAACAATTCCTGAATTTTTACAATGACATCCATAAAAAGTATGTTGCATGGAGAAGTATCAGGTCATGAATGTATGTGTTCTTTATATTACACTGTTCAGCTTTGAGATGCTTTGCGAACACAAAATCATTGCACAGCATTTTCATTTATGTGGCCTGAAAATTTGTCAATGGAATATTGTTGCGTCGCGTCTGGTCGGGACACTGTGTTAGGAAAGCCCAGCATCCTGACAGTAGGGTGTCTCAGCTTGCTGAACTGGCACATGCAACCAGGTTGTGTACTAAATATACATTGAGTGTGTGTGTGTGTGTGAATACTTTCTGATGGATTATACAAAGTAATGGGGTTCCACTGCAGAGGCACCTGCTGGGTTTTGTGTGTGACAGTTTCTGAGAACTGAGAGCAAATTCATGTCAGACTTTGACCTGTTGTGCTGCTGTGCTTCTGTCAGACGGATGGGCAAAATAGTATTATAAATGTGTCTGCATGCAGCTGTGCCTAGTGTCTTTCATTATATAAAACAAATATCGCTTCAAAAACGCCACTGTATCTTCTCAAAAAGCCCGTTATTTGACCGCCGCTTGCGAGCTGAATGGGAAAAAAATGCTAATGCTTTTGTGTTCGAGAGATTTGACTTTTAAACTTCAAACATCTGCCTCGCTCTGCTTGCATCTCTTTGTGCCCCGCTGTGACACATCCCCCTGCAGAGGGGATGATGGGTAGTCCCCTCTCTGGGGCATTAATTGGGAGATGAGGCATGCTGGTGCCAGATTCAAAACATACTTCCGTACCCACTGTATATATATATATATATATATATATATATATAAAATAGTCAACATTTGAAGTGGATCAAAACCTTTCATCAAAGTAAAACCTAAATGCATTCTTGTCTTAGGACAACTTTGAATAACTTTTTTGATCCACTTCAAATGTTATATGTATCCACTTCAAATGTTTATATGTTAACAAATAGTACAAAAATTCATACTTGAAAATATAATATTGATTACATTGTTGATGTAAAAATCTATTAAAAATGTTTTTTTCCTCTGTGTAAGTTGTGTTTATTTTAATGAATTTACATTTGACTAAAACAAAAAAACTTTGCTTCCTCATTTCAGAACACCACCACATACTGTTTTGTTAAAAGCTTACAAATAAATGGTCAGGGTATATTAAACACCAAACATCGAAAGACTGATTGTGTAAATTCACAAACAATTCCTGAATTTTTACAATGACATCCATAAAAAGTATGTTGCATGGAGAAGTATCAGGTCATGAATGTATGTGTTCTTTATATTACACTGTTCAGCTTTGAGATGCTTTGCGAACACAAAATCATTGCACAGCATTTTCATTTATGTGGCCTGAAAATTTGTCAATGGAATATTGTTGCGTCGCGTCTGGTCGGGACACTGTGTTAGGAAAGCCCAGCATCCTGACAGTAGGGTGTCTCAGCTTGCTGAACTGGCACATGCAACCAGGTTGTGTACTAAATATACATTGAGTGTGTGTGTGTGTGTGAATACTTTCTGATGGATTATACAAAGTAATGGGGTTCCACTGCAGAGGCACCTGCTGGGTTTTGTGTGTGACAGTTTCTGAGAACTGAGAGCAAATTCATGTCAGACTTTGACCTGTTGTGCTGCTGTGCTTCTGTCAGACGGATGGGCAAAATAGTATTATAAATGTGTCTGCATGCAGCTGTGCCTAGTGTCTTTCATTATATAAAACAAATATCGCTTCAAAAACGCCACTGTATCTTCTCAAAAAGCCCGTTATTTGACCGCCGCTTGCGAGCTGAATGGGAAAAAAATGCTAATGCTTTTGTGTTCGAGAGATTTGACTTTTAAACTTCAAACATCTGCCTCGCTCTGCTTGCATCTCTTTGTGCCCCGCTGTGACACATCCCCCTGCAGAGGGGATGATGGGTAGTCCCCTCTCTGGGGCATTAATTGGGAGATGAGGCATGCTGGTGCCAGATTCAAAACATACACAGGAAGACAGGAAGCGAGAAAGTGAGAAAGAGAGAGAGTGTGACATGAGGAACAGTAAGAAAAGAGAGGCGTTAAAAAGCCACTGATGACAAAGTGCTCAGAAGCTCCAAAAAGCATGATAATTACATTCCACAGACTTTCTAAAAAACTGAAATGAGCCCTTCAAATTAACTGTTTCAAGCCTGCGTGACTTTCTTCACAAAATATTTTTTTTTGTTGTGTCCTGACAATGAAAGTCAGTGGGGTCCAATGTTGTCTTAAACCCGTTTCACTTTCATTATATTAACAAAACAGTTGAAACATTCTTCAAAATATCTTCTTCAGTGTTCCACAGAAGAATGAAAGTCATACAGATTTGGAAAAACATGAAAATGAGCATTTTCTTTTTAGAAGGGAACTACCCAATAAAATTATTATAACGTTTAAAAAAAAAAAAAAAAAAGTCTATTCAGTAGTTCTCCACCTTTTTAACCATATTGTAGGCCATGTAAGATATTTCTTGCTATTTAGCTATAATAACAAAGCTGCTTGTTTTCAAAGTTTTTTATTTACAGAAACTAGGAGTGGAAGTATAAAATAACTAAAAATAATTTTAAATAATAATAATCAATTTCTGTAATTAAAGAAATTTCAAGAACTGGATTATAGAGTAGTTTGTGATTACTGGATTTTATAAAATTACAAATACCAACTTCTTAGCAATTTATAGCTGATTAAATATTTTAGTACTTGACAAAAAATATATATTCATTATAGAAATTTCCATGACTTAATTAATTAAAGGTGCTGTATTGTAGGATTGACACCGAGTGGTGTAACTAGGTATTGCAGTCCAAGTTCAAAATATTGGAGAGGGATTTTTCACCCAGCCCCTCCTCCTCAGACTTGACGCCCACGCAGGTTGACACCAACAGGAACGAGCACACTTGACGATGAAGGAAATGAAATACGTTGTGTTTTCTGCCAGCTGGCAACCCCGGGTGTCGAAATACAATTGGGTAAACTGGCAGTGGGCGGGTTTCACAAACCACAACAGAGCTGGACATTCCGGCCCGGAACGCACATTTTCAAAGGAGAATAACTGACTGTAGCATTGTTTTTCAGATAAACAAGTATGTTAACTTAGCATGTTTCTTAAATATCTGCAAACATATTATGGTATTTTTATGCTTTAGTAGAGTCAAAAACTTACATACAGCACCTTTAACGTGACACTTCCAAGTCTAGAAATGACACTTTTAAAATTCCTTCATATAGAGCAGTGATGGGCAAACTTGGCCCTTCCAGGCCACTTTCCTGCAGAGATTTGATCCAACCCTGATATGACTCACTTGCCTGTAGCCTTCTAGTAGTCTTGAAGACAATGATTAGCTGGTTCAGGTGTGTTTGATTAGGGTTGGCGCTAACCTCAGAAGGAAAGTGTCCTGGAAGGGCCAAGTTTGCCCACCCCTGATATAGAGTATCCAGGAAAAAAAAACTCTAAAGCATTTGCATTTTCACATTTCTGCCCCAATGGTTGTACTTTGTCAGACCCAGTTATTTTCAGGTGTTATCGAGGATTTTAATGTGATAATGAGATGAGGTCTAATAATTATGATCACCTCAGTGACTCACTTTATTACCAACAATGGAAAAATGCATAGTAAATACGGCCTGTTTCGTTACATATCAGACCAGTAATGTATTGGTAACTCAAAAAAGAATACACATACAAATAAAAATGTGTGTGTGTGCATGTTTTAAAAAATGGGGGAAAATTGCACATTTCTCACCTTTATATGACAGGTGCACTCGGGGTGTTGTGCGGGCGTTGCAATGACAACCCCAGACACATAAGCTCAGGATAAGGAGCAGGGTTTGCATCATGATCATGATAATGACAGCAGCAGTTTACCCACCGAGATCTGCAAGTGTGAGAGAGACAGACACATTCAGTTCATGCATTACATCACTAACAAGTTCATTCACTGGTAACTTGACAGCAACTGTATACATTTTATGAGCAGTTCCAATTTGTTTCCATAAATGAGGCTCATAAAACAAGATTTCAACAACGCTCATGTCTTGTTAGCATAGAAGCACCCACCCTAAAAAGCCCGGTCCTCGAATTTAGACCCGTTAACAGGTCACTGAAAATCGGAGAAAAGTCCCACCCTTTAATAAAGAGGCCCTGAAGAGAAAAGAAAACAAAGTACTAAAGGTGGCTTTTGGCTTTTTAATATTTGACTACTGAAATGTTTCCACACAGGCTGTAAGTTTCTCTGTCTCAGAGCATTTACAGCCATCCACCGTGAGGACTATAAACACCTTCCCAAGGGCAGGCCAGTTAAATTACAACATTGAGCTATTTAAACACAACAGCTCGAATTATCCATAGGTACACAGCCTAGTTTTGTTTTTAGCTTTTTATCTAGAGACAAAAAAAGACAAATATCTGAAGCCAACTGGCCTTTTTCTTGAAAACAGTGTTAGACTGTGTGGGAGAGGGCAGCCAGTCTTTCTGCAGTGGGGACGTGCGCCCAAAAGAGATTAGAAAACTATGCAGTCAGAGAGCAATGGTTTCTTAAGTACGTCTGCCAAATCCTTCCAGCTAAGGCAAATCCATGTCACACAGTCTTGCTTTAAATCTTAAACTCTTAGTCCCGGCCGGCAGGGAATGGCAAACCTACTGTGAGCCTCTGTATCTGCAGAAAATCACCCTGTTCTGAGGTGCTAAACATGGCGGGCACGTATCTACGTAAGCTGTGTACACAGATTTACATGCTTAATGAGGGATAACCGTAACAGGAAATGCAAACACTTGCTAGCATGTTTTATAATGAGACTGGTCAAAGATGTTGAGCTCAGAACAATGCTGATTTATATGTACAATATGTCAGTTACTTTAACTCAATTTAAAGTGGAGCTGACAGCGAGGCACAGTATATTTGTTTTTAAATTAATATTTCATGTTCAATACAAGTTAAATCAACAGCATTGTAGATTACCATAAAAAAAACTTAAAAGGGATAGTTCACCCAAATATGAAAATTCTGTCATTAATTACTCACCCTCATGTCGTTCCAAACCCGTAAGACCTTCGTTCATCTACGGAACACAAATTAAGATATTTTTGATGAAATCCGAGAGCTTTCTGACCCTGCATAAACTGCAATGCAACTACCACGTTCAAGGCCAAGAAAGGTGGTAAGGACATCGTTAAAATAGTCCATGTGACATCAGTGGTTCAACTGTAATTTTATGAAGCTACGAGAATTCTTTTTATGCGCAAAAAAACCCTAAACATTTGTTTTCTTTGCGCACAAAAAGCATTCTCGTAGCAAAAATATCTTAATTTGTGTTCTGAAGATGAACGAAGGTCTTACGGGTTTGGAACGACATGAGGGTGAGTAACTAATGACAGAATTTTCATTTTTGGGTGAACTATCACTTTAATTGTGAAACACAATGGAAGAAAATGGGACCAATTTTGGGAGAATTTAAAAGCAAAAATGTGAAACTTACTATTTCATAAGCACTCACTATTCTTTCACTATTAGAATGATTTCTGAAAGATCATGTGACACTAAAGACTGAAGATTTTCCTCTCATATTGTTTACGTCTTGTGGCAACATAAAAAAAAGGAGTTAAAAAAAAAAGCTGAACCCAGAATAATCCTGTAAAATAATTAGTGTCACCACAAAAGTACAGTTTGCTAGCATTTAACAGATTTGTTGTGGTTCTACCACTAACGGCCTCTTCGCTGAGGTCGTTTTGTAACACGCTATGAAGTGCTGTACTTTGGCCATCTTCCAGGATAAATTACACTCTTCCAAGTGATGAAAAATGACAGAGGAACAATAGCCAAAGAAAGGCGCTCTTTATCTATGATAAATGTGCTACAGCATCACTAATTTGAACTGGAGACCAGAAATGCTTTAGGAGTCGAAGCAGACCAATTGGCCTGATTTTTTAAAAGATATTACAGTCAGCATTTAGCACAACTAATATGTGAGATTCATAAAACAATAGCACTGCTGAATACTCCACCGTCTGCTACTCTTGAAAGGCACCAGTGGGAATGTCCAGTCTGTGAAGATTTCAGAAGATTAAAACCTGGCACAAACACATTATTGTCATCGTGTCAAATTTATCTTACAGATCCAGACAGACAGGAGAGGCCGAGCGCTCCCACATTATGTCTGATTTGCTTCCGTTTGGCTCACTTGTCTTGTTTACATGTAAATATACTCTAAACATTACAAAAGAAGACCATTAACGAATACTGAAATATAACAACACCATTAGGCCTAACTGCAGTGTTGAAGAAGCTACTTTGAAACTGCATCTTGTCAAACTACATTAAGTTACAAGCTACTAATAAAAAGAATCAGATATATATATGAATCTCGATTTGAATGACCGAATAGCATTTGAACAATTCAATTTACACTATATCACCAATAAAGAGAAACAAAAAAGTTAAAATATGTATAAAAAGCATTTGACAAAATACATTTAAAAAATGTAATAACTATTTTCAAATGAGTCATTTTGAGGTTCTTTAAGTGGTTCATTGAATCAGACTTCCAAAATGCTTGTGCAGCTCGCTTTGGAACAAAACATTTAGTTACATGAACAGCTACACTATTTTGTAAACAACTACAGTCACGCTACTGAAAATTGTAGTTAAATTAGTAGTGCCACTACTTTTAGTAACCCAGCACTGATTAACTGTAATAATACACCGCTTTGACTTCTCTGTTTGTTAACAGTACACTTGGCAGTACAGTTCCAAACAATCTGCATCATGCTTTTATTTCTGAACCTGAGGGAGTGCATCTTTTATTTTGAGATGCACTGTAAATGTGAGGGTGCAGTCATGGGTGAGTCCCATAGCCTGGAGAATACCTATCGTTAAGAGTCAGCACATATCTGCTCTCTAATTATATGCCTCAAGTGGCTAAAGGGGTGTCATTATCACTGTGTGTGTGTGTGTGTGTGTGTGTGTGTGTGTAAGTGAGCCACACCTGCACACGGAGCAACAGAATGATGAGGTTCTTATAAAACGGAGAGGAAACTGAGTGAATCTGAGAATAAACAGAGGTCAAGGACAAGGGTGAGGCAATAAAATGAGCAGCAGAGGGTAAAAGACAGACAGCAGCGAGGATGAATAGCAGATGAATAAAAAACAAGGGATGAGGTGTGAAAAACACTATCTAGATATGGATTTAAAGTTGATTTAAAGGTATTTCACATGCTAATTCATGATATTACTGAATCAACTTCTTTCAATGGAAAATTAACTATATCTATTAACTAAAACTTAATGACATGTGAAAAATACATTTAATCTGTTAAAAAGTATGAACATGGTTTGATAGCTTCCTGTTGAACGTAAGATTCAGTTGGTTAAAATGTATGAAAATTAAATAAAATTGGATTTATTAATGATAAATATATAAACCTGTTTACTGTGCATTTAAAACATATGCAGTGCATTAATACTATTACAAAAATCTCATGTTTCATTTATGTATGACTGACAAATATGCATCATATTAAGTTTATTAGTTTATGCTAATAATCCAAATGGATGGAAACTTTAAATGCAATTAAAATACACAAATCTTAAGTTTAAATAATGACATTTCTGGTGAACTAGTCCCTTAATTAAAATAGTATAAAACAGAAAAAACGAATACAAATATAATTGGGCAAAGACTCTCTCTCTCTGCGCTCGTTTCTGTCCCAGTCTTTAACAACTCTATTTTTCTCTCTCCAGCTGAGCTCCTCTTCAAGTGGAAATTAGTTTCCATGCAACAGGCATGAATACAGAAAACCAATAGTGCAGCGCATTTACCATTAAGGAGCCTGGGTATGTGGAAACAGTAGGTCATGGGGCGACCTGACACAAAGGATTCTGGGAGACTTTCCCTCAATGATTCAACTGCAGTGGCTCCCTCCTGCTGAACCAATGTCTGCATTTTCACTCACAGGACCCTTTAGAGCAGCTCTAATTGACAAATAAGAAACTGCGATTTACAAAATGTCATATTTCTGAGGATATGACGATATTTAGAGGTCATTTTGAATCTAGATTTAAAACCTTTAAAAGAGCGTTTGTAAGTCATTAAATTCATTAAAGAAAAATACACAGACCTCTTTAATGGGCCTCCAACAAAGAAAGACTTTTAGCAGGGGAGCCCCAAGGACTAAAGCGAGACATAAATTGATCACATGACAAACACCCTGCGTGTCCCCCATTATTTAAAAGAATGTTAAATCTCTGTGAATCGGTTGTTTTTAAATCAAACTATACGGCTAAGAGTTTCAAGGGTGCATTTCCAACAGCTCATCTAGTCAGTAAAACGGATCTGAGAAACTTCAGAATCAAGTGGAAGGCCATTTCTGAGCTCTGAGGGATCGTCTAGAGCTGATAACCCTGTGCCACACATTCCTCCACAAAAGACAGGCCATTTCTCAATTCAAAGACCTGTTGGTGCTCATCAGTCTCGCAGTGACAGAAGACTCTTCCTTACATGTCTGTCCAGTCTCTCTTTGACATCTTTGTCCTTTGATGTAATCTTTTTAGCGCTTATGTACACCAAGCATTCGGTTGGGGCATTTTAAATCATTTAAAAAAATGATTTAAGGGTTCTAATGGATGACTTCATCTTAAATTTCTTGTGCACAAGTCACTAGATTAATGAAACCAGGAAAACCATCCCTGCTTCTGTGGGTTGGATTACTGTTGGCTTCTCATGTGATGAAGAGGCCTAGAAGCCTATATCTCGCTACAAAAACAATCACAATTAACTGAGAGCTTCAACTGAGACTCACACTGTGCTTTTAAACCACAGCGGCCAGCAACCTTTAACCAAAGACACACAAAACACAATGACAGCATCACTAAAGATGGATGATCAGGCTAAACCCTGCATGCCAAGAAAACCAGAAACATGAGCTTCTCAAAAATCAAGGGCTGAGATGCCGTTCACTTTCGTTTGATTTGCTCTGTTTTTGCAAGGATGTGGTTAATTTTACATTAGTCATTTTTTTCCATCCATAAAACTTGTTTTCTACATGATATTAGTTGGTTTATTTCTGGTAAATGATGCAACAAAATGGATGGAAAACTGCATGAGGGTGACTCTGTCTATCAGTTGTGGGCAGTGACAGATTGCATATGTTTATCTGGGCCACCTGATCTCCAGAGGCATATTGGGAACGGCCCATGGGGAGAAATCAGAGGGGTACGATCAGAGACTATTGCTGACGTCCTGCATTTAGCCTGGAGCGGTTACTGTCTGACAATGAGTTGCATCTGCAAAGAATAATAATTTTGTGAGTCTTTGCATATCTTGCATATGCAAGGTTTTTTTGTTCACTCTACACTCTAAAAAATGCTGGGTTAAACACAACCCAGTGCTGGGTAAAATAGGGACAAACCCAGCAATTGGGTTGTTTTGACCCACATTTTTTAGAGTGTAGTCATTAAATAAATATAGGCCAATGACTAAACAAGAAAATAATGTATAAAACCAATCCATGAGGTGGGCCTGAAGACAGCTAGGGCCAACCTTTCCCGCGGCATCAGAGAGGCAAAAAGACAGTACTCCAGGAGGATAGCCCATCATTTCAGCGACAGCAGAGACACTCGGAGCCTGTGGCAGGGGATACAGACCATTACGGACTACAAGCCCCCACCACGCACCTGTGACAGCACCATCTCCCTGCTGAACGAGCTGAACGTCTTCTTCGCTCGCTTTGAGGCACAAAACAGCACCACTGCACAGAAGACTCCACCTCCTCCCGGCGACCAGGTGATGACGCTGTCCCCGGACAGCGTGAGGAGATCCCTCAGCAGGATCAATGCACGCAAAGCTCCGGGTCCTGACAACATTCCTGGGCGTGTACTGAGAGACTGTGCAGTGGAACTCACTGATGTCTTCACAGACATTTTCAACATCTCGCTAAGCCAGGCTGTTGTCCCCACATGCTTCAAAGCCACCACCATCATTCCAGTCCCGAAGAAGTCGTCTCCATCCTGCTTCAATGACTACCGTCCAGTTGCACTTACCCCCATCCTCATGAAGTGCTTTGAACGGCTAGTCATGCACCACATCAAGTCT
>NW_015552843.1:1534407-1543271 GCF_001515605.1 Sinocyclocheilus anshuiensis | reverse complement strand
GGACTCTCCCACTCCCCCCTCCCAAATACACACACACAGTCACTTTAATCAGTCTAAATAAGCTCTTTTTGCACTACAAATCATTATATCTGCACTGTTGTTTACTTCACTGGTTTGCACTCTAGCTGCCGTGTGCTGCTTTATATATATTTTTTTTTATATATTTATTTATTTATTTTTTTTATTTTTTTTTTAATTTTATTTTATTGTTTTTTATTTTTTTTTTTTTTTTTTATTTTTTACATTTTACCTTATTTGTATAGTTGTATTTTATATTTAATCTGTATATCTGTATTTATGTTCTACTGTTAGTGTTATCTGTATGCACCAAGGGTCTGAGAGTAACGCAATTTCAATTCTCTGTGTGTATGTGCTGTACATGTGGAAGAATTGACAATAAAGCAGACTTGACTTGATATGAAAACTCAATACAACTATAAAGTGAAAAGTAAAATGGCCATTCAGTGATCCTAAAAGCATGTTCAATTTTCTCAGAAACAGATGAACCATAACTCTTTTGTAACATATTACAAATTAAAATGAAGATGGTGATTGTTGATTTTTTTGTAAGGGCTAAACAGAAAACATGATGATGCACAACAAACAAAAGAAACTTCACAAGTGAGAGGAGATAAACTGGCCTTTAAAAATGCCCGATACTACTGTAAAAATAAAAAACATAAATTATATAAATGTCAGAAAAAATGGTATTACGCGTGATATTCTGTCCCACTCATTTCTGAAATGATGGCTACGACCCTGAATGCAAACATTAAACAATAGTTTACAAATCAAAATTGTTGTGCAAAGAAACACATCAAAATAAGTGTTTATTAAACAATAATTTTCCACTGCCCTATTACAGTTTGTGTGAAAAGGAATAAAAGTTGTTTTAATTCCACTAATGTTAATTTCAACTGGAAACTACAGTGAATTGTGTTGTATACTGATATATATATATATATATAAAATGTGTGTGTGTGTGTGTGTGTGTGTGTGTGTGTGTGTGCGTTTGGATTTTTGAGGCACATTTTTCCAATGAGTCTATGTTGGATTAATTAGCAGTTTCATGAGCCAATCAGTATCAGTTTGCTCCTTTCCCAAAGTCAAGTGCATTTTTAAGGCCAAAAATACCATTTAAAAAAAATCACTGACTGTCATAGGGTAAAACAACATAATAGATCTAAAGTAAAGCATGCATGTAGTTAAACCACTCCGCTTGACACCACCCAAGATATACGGCTACATGACAAGCTGAACTAGAAACTCCAAATCTCTGAAATCCCCTCCAAATCCTCAGGCTACATTTCACTCTCCTGTGAAGAAAGTGAGAATCAAAAGCATATTCTGCACCCCCAAACCTTCTATTGCCTCAAGGCCTCTGAAGATTTTGTGACCACTTTTCAGTTAGAAAATCTGAGTAAACAACAGAAAAATGGGAAAGAAAGAGAGAAAAGTAACAAGAGCTTTAGCCCAAGCAATTAAACCACTGAGGTGGAGAAGAAAAGGTGAAGCAGTCAACCCTATCACCTCTCAGAACGCAGGCTGGGTGGGGCTAATGCGGTCTGCTGTCAATGTTAGCACTCATTAGCATGACGCATTAGCTCAGCAATAGAGCTGCCACTGACTCGGAAAACAGCCCCTAGGGACTAACAAGTGTACAAAGGGGTCAAGAGGGTCATGTTTCAACATCCACCACAGAAGAAATACAATAATCATTTACCAGAAACTCAGACTTTGCTGTTAAGTTTTACTTTATACCTTTCCTGTTGAAAATAAAAATGGTGGTTTTCACTAGTTTAGCTGGTCAGTTAGCTGGTCTTCCAGTCAGACAAGAGTCTAAAACACACTTAAACCAGCAAATCAGGACAGCAGCTTAAACATTGAAAAAAATCTGGTATAGAAGTAATGTACACTCAGAAATTAATAGTAAATATCACAATTAAAAAGACATGGCAAGTAACACACCGAATTAAGCATTACATTTTAAGTAGAAAAACTGAAATAGTATTTCCTTGTAAAACATACTCCAATAATCTTTATTTACAACTTTTTTTTAACAGTGTAGGTTATTGGAACATGCTTTACAAGAGAATACTATTTGTTTTTCTACTTAATGTCATGTTTAATTCGATACATTACTTGCTGTTTCTTTGTAATTATTTGTGCTTGAATACATGCAAATTTGATCAAGTTTTTGAAATTGAAGCAAAAACTGACAAACACAGGTTACATTTAAAATATCTTGTTTTTTTATATTATCAATCACACTTTTCAAAAGCAGATGTTCAGACAAACCGTAAAAAAAATCTTCAAATCTCTTTTATATACAGTATATATTTACATATTTTTTAAATACATTTTTTTACTATACATTGTAAGAAAAAAAACTGAAAATGTACTGGTAATTTTCTGCCAAGACATTATCTATTAATTTTACAAATGTTTCCATTAACCCTAAAACACAACTCAATTTTCTGTGTAATTTAAAATAAAGTAAAACACCTGTGAAAAATAAATATAAAAAATTCCTTCATATTATTAACACAGTATACTGGGCCCTATTTTTACAGACTTTTCTCAGTTTTTATATATATTCACACACTAACCTGCCCATTGTAGCCTTTGATGCCTGTTTTTGCAAAAATGGCTGACAGCCAGTCCCGAAGTGTACTTGAAAGCGGCATAACAGATTGGCTTTCTCAGGGCCAAGTCTAAAGTAAGTTCATGTCGTGCGCTTAGCAAGTGAGGAAAGGTTTTCACAAACGCACATGTGCTCTCTAGTGTCAGGGAGCTAAGTGCGTGCCACTGTTGAGGGAATTGTGGCCCTTCTCCAGCTCTAATGTTGGCTGCCCCCTACACGAAGGTCCAGGACTGTGCATTTAAACCGGGCGGAGCAGACAGCTTTGGAGTCATTGGCTAAGCTTCACCACCCTTAAGGACCGGATCCAGCTCCTGTCTTCAAAGGCTGCTAAGCTCCGAACATCTTATCTGCGGGTCTTTGAAGTGACCGCTACCCACAAACCACAGGGACATTTTCACCTTCACACGTCAGCGGTGTTGTGCAGTCACCAAGCAACATGCAACAACCATTTCCTCATACAAAAGGAAAGAGCATCCCGGTACATATGATAGGTTATCGCGAATGGGGAAATAATGAGGCACTAATTTAGAAATAACAAAAAAGGCCCTTTTGCATCATGCAATATTAATGCACTCCATCATTCTCAAGCCACACATAAATACGCACACATGAACTCTGCCCGTCTCTTTTTCTAATCCCTACTACAATGCTCCCCTCCCCTCTGGCAAAACCAGATCCCTGAAAGTGGTGCTTGTGTGTTGTAATGTTAGAAATTGAGAGCAGGAGCATTAGAAAGACTTTACGCAGAGCGGGGCGGACAGCACATGGCCCTCCCGGTGCATACCAACACCTGTTTCGATGGTCTCTCTTCTTTTATTTACATGATAAACACTGAATTCCTCTACAATTACCCCACCAGCATGGCCTCTGCTATTCATAGTTGACAGC
This sequence comes from Sinocyclocheilus anshuiensis, assembly GCF_001515605.1. Classification (NCBI taxonomy): domain Eukaryota; kingdom Metazoa; phylum Chordata; class Actinopteri; order Cypriniformes; family Cyprinidae; genus Sinocyclocheilus; species Sinocyclocheilus anshuiensis. Next base: position 1,539,739 of record NW_015552843.1, on the reverse strand, counting down.
TGTTTTCCAGCATCAGGGGACCTCATGATAGGATGCAATGTTGTTATGCACTGCATCAAAAGAATAAAGGAGATTTAATCCATTAGTTCTTGGTTTCAAATGGCATTTTGATTTGTTTAGATTTGACTTTGCTTAAGGACCAAGATTTTACATTGGAGATCAAATGATAATCCAAAACATCATACAAAAGTAAACAAAAATCATAGATGTTAATATTGCACTGAACCGCACATATGCAAAAATATGCAAATTTAGAAAAAAAATGCCGATTTATCGGCCAAAAAACAACTGCATAACACAAATTGTGTTCAGTACAGGAAATGTAGTTTTATTTAGGCAGTTTTATTTAATTTATTTAACTTTATTTAATTACAAAGTTTTGTAGTGTTATAGTATAAGTATTAAAGTATTATAATTTTAATATTATATCATATCTGCTATTTTTCAGCATATTTTATTGGCTTATCAATACATGCACACAAACAAACAGACAAAGCCAATAAAATATGCTATTTAATAAATGATATTTCTTTTATAAATAATAATTGTATTATTTAAATGCTACAACTTTACACTGTACAGTATAAAATTTATATTTATTTTGACATTCGTTTAAAGGGGTCATATGATGCGATTTCAATTTTTCCTTTCTCTTTGGAGTGTTACAAGCTCTTGTTGCATAAAGAAGATCTGTAAAGTTGCAAAGACTAAAGTCTCAAATCCAAAGAGATATTCTTTATAAAAGTTAAGCATAAACACATTTCATTACACCAAATACACAAAATAATGTTCTTTTTAGTAGCATCATATGACCCCTTTAAGATTCCATTTAAGTCATATTATTAAATTATTATTCTTTTTAAAGATGTACTTCAACTGAGTGTTAGATGATGACAAACAGTATTGGAAAGGTTACTTTGGAAAAGTAATAGGTTACAGATTACAAGTTACTCTATTTAAAATGTAATAAGTTGTGTAACTCTTTCAATACTTTATTAAAGTAATGTAACTGATTACATTTGATTACTTTTTGATTACTTTTAAACATTTCTAACAAATGTTTTCAAATGTTAATCATTTTGAAACATTTAACCCTGTAATACCCAAATATAGAAAAAAATTAGCAACATTTTTTTTGACCTCTCAGATATTGTTTTAGGAGGCCTCTGATGTAGAAATTAAAGATTTTTCAAATTTTTTACATTTTAGTACGTTTTTAGGGAAATGTAATATTGCAACGTTGGCCCTAGTTAGGAGCAGAATTTCTGTATTTGTACTCACTTTGTCTGAAGAGATATACAGAGCATTTAAGCATTCATTTGCATGGTTGATTGCTTACTTAGCCCCATAACAGTATATATCATGAGTAATAATCACACAACAATCATATTTTATTATGAATAAGCATTTATTAATACAAATATTGAAAAAAAATGTATTTATAAAACTTTTTCTTCTATCACTTTCAATGTGGTTTAAATTAAGTCTGTGTTTACTTGCAGTGATAGTCCCTAAGACAGTTCTTTTCATCTGAGAAGCACAGGCGAACATTGCACTTGCTACACAGTGTGTTTGTGTATCCATTATTGCAGTGTCTGCAGCGTCCTCTCTTCGTCTTTACTGGGAAATGTGCAAAATCGTTCTCTCCATTTTGGACTGCAGCAATCACATCCTGCACACTGAATAGATGACCTTTCTGCGCTGGTGGCATTCTGAAATGGAAAAAGTAAAAAAAAAAATAAATAAGTGAATAATACATATGGGTCTTATATTGTAGTAGATAAACTGAAAGAATAGACAGGGTGGTAGACCATGTGTCGAGGGTAGAGATCTAAGTATTATCCATCAAAGTATTATCATTTCAATGCAAATGCTAATCAAAATTCCACTACTACATTCAAACAATACTGTCTGGCTGGCCTATTATGCTCTCTACTTATCATACTAAAAGGAACACATGCATCCCCCCAGAGCACTTACAGGTTCATATTCAAGACCATTCACACCTGTCCCTGAACAATGCAACAGGCATCCCCCCAAAAAAATCCAGAACATTCAGAACCTGTTTTTCTATCTCCTAATGCTATAAACTGCTACTTGGGCAACACTCATAAAAAATCTCAGGATCATTTAGAAGTTAAAAAACAAACAAAAAACTACAAAGATACAGGGAGTTTCAGATACTGCTCTAGATGATGGAGTTTCAAATACCACATACAATTTATTCCTGTGTTTAATTATGGTCTAAGCTAAACTAAGTACAAATTTAACAGAAAAGCACATTTAGAACTTAGTTACAATGAATCATCTAACAGTTTAAATTTCAATTTGTGACCATGTGAGAAGTGCAGTGTCCTTATGTAATGTGTAAGGAGCACAGGCTATTTTGACTACCTTTGGAAAATAATGTGTTTTTTGAACCTTAAACCGCATAAACACATTTCATTACACCAAATACACAAAATAATGTTCTTTTTAGTAGCATCATATGACCCCTTTAAGATTCCATTTAAGTCATATTATTAAATTATTATTCTTTTTAAAGATGTACTTCAACTGAGTGTTAGATGATGACAAACAGTATTGGAAAGGTTACTTTGGAAAAGTAATAGGTTACAGATTACAAGTTACTCTATTTAAAATGTAATAAGTAGTGTAACTATTTCAATTACTTTATTAAAGTAATGTAACTGATTACTTTTTGATTACTTTTCTTAACGTTTTCCAACTGTAAATAATTTTCAAACATGTAAACCAGGCAGGGTTAACCTTACAGTATGCTCAAAACTGATTACTGTCAGCCTTTTGAAATCCTTCCTCACTTGAATAAAGATTATAATATTTTAATTTTAAAGCATAGCCACCACAAAATCAGACTTACTTTGAGATCATTCTGAGGTTAAATACAGATTTAAAATCATAACAAGATATAGTTTAATAATAGCTATGATGCTGTTTTTGAAAACAAATCTTTGCATAGCTATGACAGGAAACATTGGAATGTAACAATGCCTTGGAAAAAAAACAAACAGTTAATCTTAACTTATATAATATATATATAAAGCATATATATAATCCCAATAGGCAATAAAACAGTTTTCGAATAAGCATGTGTCCTATTCTCTGTCCTGAACTCCTGAAATATTGGCGTCTCATATTTTAGAGCAGTCAATGCAATTTAGAAAAAAAAAAAATCAAATCTGTATGTGTGTGAAAATATTCAGATGTAACCCCCTTTGTAATCGTTACATTTATTTTGTAATTGAATTACATAATTCCATTACATGTACATCTAAATGAAAAAAATTAAGATAATAAGCACGCACAATTAAATATCTGATATCAACCGATAAAGTAAAAAAAAAAAAGATATGGTAACGATATACTTGGCAATAGTTCCACAACCCCATTCAGACCTAAAGTATGACCAACTGAGAAACAGTTGAGATCATCTTACATATGGCAAGTAGTCAAAGAAAAGAAAGGGTTAAAATCACTAGGTTAACAAGTTTCCGTTTGCTATTCTTGGCATCCCTCACTCAACACTTGACTCAACACTTATTTTTATTGTTTTGTCATACCGTCACATTTTCCAGAAAGTCTGAGAACAACCAGACACTACAGTGTGACATTAGTGTAGCATCACTGGACTGATGAACACCCTGCATCTTTTTTTCCTTCAAGCCTTTTCTTGCCCTTCTGATGTGATGACTTAATTTTTCTTTTTATCCACTGTCCCTCTCCAGCCAGAGAATAGATTGTTTGGTCATCAGCGGACTCTCGCAGCAACTACTGTTGGTCTTTGATTGGCAAAGACCCAAGAATCTTCAGAATGGAGGCTTAATACTCCCAGGGCTGACAGCTGCAGGGATTAGGCACTCTTGCTCACTGTTATTGACGCCTCTGCATTGTGCCTTTCTCCGTAAATGTGGCACCAGGACCAGGATGGGGTTGATGAGGGGGGCTATTTGAGTGGGGTCAGCATTCTGAAGTCATGTCAGGTGCTTCTGCTTTGAAGCCTGAAAGGATATATTAAAGAACATCGAGAATATGTGATATGTGATGTGCAAAAACCCACCGTTCGTAAGGTGGACGCCTCCCCATATCCACAATGACATCACTAAATTATCACTTACGCCCCAGATTCCCCCTTCCACCAACCCCTTGAGTCCGGTCTGACCCCACTCTGACCCCCCAGCACCACTGACGCTGTCATGACAACCATCTCAAGAGGCTTGTTGTATGTGTAGAGAGTGAGAAGTGTATACATGAGTGCATCTCTCTCTATGTTTGTGTGTGTGTGGGAGAGAGAGGGGCACTTGTGACAAATGGGAATTTAAGTGTGTCATTTACGCAGTGAACAAAAAAAGCAACATGAATGTCGAAATGCGCAAAAAAACAACTTGAGCTAAAGATAGTTTCCCTGAATGAACAAAACGGGGAGAGGGATAAAAGCTTTAATATTCATAAGTTAAAGGAAGAGATTAGAATATCCATTAAAATACTTTCACTAGAAAGACTGTGGGGGGTTTGGGATTTAAACTAGTAAGGCTGTGTGAACTTCTGGTCTAAAAAATTTTAAAATGTAAGAAAGGCAGACGTCCAAACATTGACAATTGACATCCAATAAATTGTTTGCAAATTATAGCTGATGAAAAGACTATTTTTGTTCTCGTGACAAATGCTCCGTATTATTCTCGAAACATTATGTCAACAGGTTTGTACAGGTATTAATTATCCATCTCTGGATTCTTTGAAATATGCCTGGAAGAGTATCAGTGTGAATATTTATGTGTCTTTCAGGGGCTGTTTATATAAAAAGATTCCCTTCTTAATGTTCAAAGTGTGTTAATCACAAAGACATCAGCTCTGAGTTCTCACATACTCTCTTCCCAAACATGACCTCATAATGTCTTCAAGTAACGCTCAGAATAGAACAAAGTGACCAATTTAGAATATTTACTTCAGTCTTTTATCATCATCTTCTTCATCCTCATGACAAGGGAAACGAAAAAATTATTAAGAAAGGATAAACTTGGAAGCAAAAAATTTGAAGACTAGCAGCCTCAAAAAAAGTGTAACATGTCATTGGATTAAATAAAGCATCAAACCTAGTGGCATTTTTAGAGAACTTTTAGAAAGGTTTTTAATTTATAAAACAAGACATATAGTTTGGGCTGTGCAAATAATCGAATGCATTTTTCATGCGCATCTCGTCAGTAAAGCCGGTTCTGTGATTAGTAGTAAATCTCCAGCACGTGCGGCATGCTGGAGATTTACTACACAGAGCCGTAGATCACTGACAAGCTACGCAATATCGCATTCAAAATCG
>NW_015552843.1:1530545-1532747 GCF_001515605.1 Sinocyclocheilus anshuiensis | reverse complement strand
TGCTTTTTTAACGGAGACGTTCGTTGTTAAGCAGTTTAATGAGATTAGAAAATTCCACGGACTTTAAAACATTTTTTCCCCTCTTTTACTAATATTTAGTTGATATTTTGTTAGCTACATACTAAGCTACTGTTAATACATATGCCACAGCTTGTCAATGTAGCATTAATGGATTGATAATGACTAATGGTTACTGCTTTGACATTACAGGGACTGATGAACACACTCAGCTCCTTATTCAGTGGAGAGTGGCTAATGAAGCCCTCTTCACTGGAAAGCGTAATGCTGCCATCAAAGGTTTTGAGTAAGTAAACAACAATGAATCGCCTGTGATTTTGAACGCGATTTTGTGTAGCTTGTCAGTGAACTACGGCTCTGTGTAGTAAATGCCACTCCATCTGAACGCACGTGCTGGAGATTTACTACTATTCACAGAACCGGCTTTAATGACGAGATGCGCATGAAAATCGCATTCGATTATTTGCACAGCCCTACATATAGTGTTTGAAATTAAGACAAAGTATTTGGACACTTTGTAGTTCTGAAATGATTACAATGTGACGAACTACATATGTGGTTACTCTGCTACACCTGAGTGAACTTCAGGAGAACTTCATACATCCATGAAAATGTAATCACAAAAAAATAGCATCTGTGGTTTGATATTTTTTTCTAATGTAATCAGAGGTTACAGTGTAACCACTGTATTTCTCTACAATTAACTTAAATGTACTTATGCAAAACTTCAAAAATGACACAATTCCATCAATAACTAAAAGCATTTAATGGACTCGTGTAATTGTCAACAATATAAACAATCCCTGTTTTCAAAAAAATAAAAAATAAATAAATAATGGCACAAGCAAGAGATTTTAGCATGGACGGCACAGCTTCTAGGTAAGTCAGTATATAGTGTATTCTATGATTGGAAAGATTAATATTTCACTAAGGCCTGTCAACAATACCAAAATAAAGGCAGATCCAGTGAACCCCTCAGGGCAAGATGCCTCTCAATTGATTTCAGACCTTCTTTCCTCGTCTGCCTCAATAACTGTTCAATAATTGATGAGAGACGATCCACATGGATCCCAGAATTCCACTGTCAAGTCTTTCAAGCAGCAGGTTGGTTTTCAATAACTTCAAAAGGTTGGTGAAAATTCTACACCGCTAAAACAGTCCATCTTCATATCAAGGCCAGAAGCTTTTAGGGCAACATATTAAAAAAAAATCAGCACACAAATATGCCAGAGTAACAACACTGAAGAGGCATTTAGTATGGATCAAGGTAACAGACAAAGAATTGTATAAATACCTTCATGTTGTGCATTAAAGGATTCTAACCAGTATTTACTCAGGAGCACATAAACTGAGTTACTAATCAATTTCTTATTCATCTCCTCTGTCTTAGCATCAAAAATCATCCTCAAGTTCGCTGAGCAAGGATGTAAATGAAATACATTTTTTATATTTCAACTGATACAAGCACAGGACGTGAATCTCAAAACAGCCTTAAAATCATAACCACTAAGAGCCTTTTCATATTTTGTGCAGGATTTTGAGTGTCCCACACATCAAGAATCGCTATTTGATACCAGAAACCACCAAACGTTGTACAGTCAGGGCAGTGTTTCAGACAAAGTTCACTTTACAAATCAATCAATGGAATGATTAAATGACCAAATAAACCACACATTCAACAGTTTTAATCTCTTCTATGATGACTGACCTGTCTTGAACTGTGTACCAACTGCAATAAAACTCTCAGATTAAAATAAGCACTATACTGGAAGTAATACATAATTCATGCCCTCTTTTATTCTACATATGCAAAATTTAAGATTAGAAACCTACAAATTTTAGGGACCATATCTGACGTTATTTTTGATCTGTTATGCTTTTAACTTCAGATCCATAATGCATTACTTTTTCAGGTAGAGCTGTGAATGAATAATAAATTAGTCCAGTGAACAAATAATGTGCATTTCGAAATGTCACCTCGTGGTTCTCTAAAGTTGCCTGCTGAGTTTGTTTTAACAGAAAACTGATCATTCCAGAGCAACTTTGTCTTGTGGGTGTAAAGTGGACAATGAAGGCTGATGTGGGAACCTCATGGCATCTAAGAAGACCACTGAGCCTGAGACAATGGCTGTGAGAAACCCACCAGGATAAGACTTGGTTATATATATATATATATATATATAT
>NW_015552843.1:1514466-1526690 GCF_001515605.1 Sinocyclocheilus anshuiensis | reverse complement strand
TTAGTTGTGAAGTTTGTAGATGTTTCAGGTGAGGTGAATTTCACTGTAGAGTTATTCATCTCTTCTGTGTTTGTCTTCTCAGTTCAGCAGCTTATAAACACATAAAATTGTGTCAAATGGAAATGGAAAATGGAATGTCAAATCTATGGAGAAAGAGAAGTGTAAATAAACTAGCCCATTCAGACTAAGTAAATCGAGTCCAATATGTAAAATTTAAATAAATAAATACATAAAAATACAGCATTAAATCCAAATAACCAAACCACACAATTATTAAATTGCTTAAAATGTTTTATATATATTTTTTTGTTTTTACATTGCATAAGTTTACATCCATATCCAAGTAATCCACAAATAGCATTTGTGTGTGTGTGTGTGTGTGTGTGTGTGTGTGTGTGTGTGTGTGTATGCATGTATGTATGTATGTAAAAAAATATACTTGAGGCACTTCAAAACTTATAGGTCCCATTCATTTTGTAAATTCCTCAGTAATCTGACCCTTTTCAGTGGGTTCCTATAGGTTCTCTAGAACGTTTCATAGCTTTTTATATTTACAGTATATGCATTTTCCGTGTCAGCTGCATTTTTGGGTATCATATACGCGTGATGATGCCCCAAAATGCTTCCCAACCCATAAGTGCTCTCGTCAGGCACCTCACTGTTTGAGACAGCCTGTAGGTGACAGGAGAATGTAAACAAAGAACTCAAAGATGAGCAAATCAAAAAAACCCGTAGCAAACAAACATACTGCTTAATGTTTCAAACATGTTTCTTTCTCTAAAGAGCCACTTACTTCTTGTCCAGGTAACTTAAGATGGAAGATGTTACATTCCGTGGCACGCAGCTGTCCGATGCGAACAAAACAGTCACAAAACACACCTAAACGCGTCAATGTCCATTTGTTTGTAGGCTTGTAGGTTGTTTCTTCGTTCTTTCTCAGTTGCCAAAGTTTCCAGTCGGCGCAGTTAAAGTAGGCTACTATCTTGTGTTCATTAACCGGTTACCCTTTGAGAAGTAACGCGGAGCTCAGAAAAACTTTCCCAATTCCAGTCGCACTGTCATCTTTCACAATATCATGAGGAACCCAGAAGCTTTTAGAGCAACATATTAAAAAAAATCAGCATATCAGCCAGAGGAACAACATAGAAGAGGCATTTAGTAAGGGATCAAGGTAACGAACAGAGAATTACGTAAATACCTTCATGTGGTGCATTAAAGGATTCTAACCAGTATTTACACCCATGAGCACATAAACTGAGTTACTAATCAATTCCTTATTCATTTTCTCTGGCTTAGCATCAAAAAACATCCTCAAGTTCACTGAGCAAGGATGCTAATGAAATGCATTTTTTATATTTCAACCGCTACAAGCACAGGACGTGAATTTCGAAACAGCCTTAAAATCATAACCATTAAGAGCCTTTTCATGTTTTGTGCAGGATTTTGAGTGTCCCACACATCAAGCATCGCTGTTTGATACCAGAAACCACCAAATGTTGTACAGCCAGGGCAGTATTTCAGACAAAGTTCACTTTACAAATCAATAAATGGACTGATTAAAGGACCAAATAAACCACACATTCAACAGTTTTAGCCTCTTTTATAATGCCTGATGTGTCTTGAACTGTGTACCAACTGCAATAAAACTTCTCCTCTGAGCTAGATTAAAAATAGTACTATTAGAAATAGTACATAATTAATGCCCTCTCTTATTCTGCATTTGTAAAGTTTAGGGTTAGAAACCTACAAATTATATATCTGACATTATTTCTGATCTGTTATGCCTTTAACTTCAGATTTATAATTCATTATTTTTTCAGTTGGGGCTGTGAATGAATAATAAATTGGTCCGGTGAACATATAATGTGCATTTCGAAATGTCACCTCATAGTCCTCTAAAGTTGCCTGCTGAGATTGTTTTAACAGAAAACTGATCATTCCTGAGCAACTTGTCATGTGGGTGTAAAGTGGACAATGAAGGCTGATATGGGAACCTCATGGCATCTATGAAGACGCAGGACCTTGTGGACCACTGACCCTGAGACAATGGCTGTAAGCAGCCCACCAAAATAAGACTTGGTAAAAACATTATATGTAAAAATGAGATACTGGTGGCACTTCAAAACTTATAGGTCCCATTCATTTTGTAAATTCCTCAGTAATCTGACCCTTTTCAGTGGGTTCCTATAGGTTCTCTAGAACGTTTCATAGCTTTTTATATTTACAGTATATGCATTTGCTGCATTTTCTGCATTTTTGGGTATCATATACGCGTGATGATGCCCCAAAATGCTTCCCAACCCATAAGCAGGCACCTCAGGCACCTCACTGTTTGAGACAGCCTGTAGGTGACAGGAGAATGTAAACAAAGAACTCAAAGATGAGCAAATCAAAAAAACCCGTAGCAAACAAACATACTGCTTAATGTTTCAAACATGTTTCTTTCTCTAAAGAGCCACTTACTTCTTGTCCAGGTAACTTAAGATGGAAGATGTTACATTCCGTGGCACGCAGCTGTCCGATGCGAACACAACAGTCACAAAACACACCTAAACGCGTCAATGTCCATTTGTTTGTAGGCTTGTAGGTTGTTTCTTCGTTCTTTCTCAGTTGCCAAAGTTTCCAGTCGGCGCAGTTAAAGTAGGCTACTATCTTGTGTTCATTAACCGGTTACCCTTTGAGAAGTAACGCGGAGCTCAGAAAAACTTTCCCAATTCCAGTCGCACTGTCATCTTTCACAATATCATGAGGAACAAATCCGTTAGTATTCCAGAGTCAGACGCGCTGCCTCTCTGTACGAGTCCAGTCAAGTGTTTGCAGGTGTCGGCTGTGCTGTGTGCTGTACCTCGCCCTCTCTCCACTACCTCCCTATTAAAACCAGGCAGCCGTGTCAGTGTTAACCAGCTCCCTGCCAGCACTCAACTGCACAGAGCCCCCGCTGCCTGATTGAGGCACTGAAAGAGGGATTGTCATCCAGTTAATAAACCAGGCCTCTTAGTTAATCTTACAAAGAGGGGATCATTAATTATAAGCTAGTACATGAAGTTCCCAATACTGAGTCCTATTAACTTAGAGTTATTACCCTTGGTGTCAGGTTGCATGGGTTATAATAAACCTCCTAGTCTGGGTGAGGCCTCATATTTAATTCTCTCTGATGTGAAACAGTGCAGGTTTCTGTCAGCGGCTCTGACACTCTGGCGATAATAGTCTTATCTTCTAAGGGCAGATATGTTGAAATGAATAGAACTCGGAAAAGATTACCATTTTAACATTTAGCCAGTAATTTTGGTCTGAAATTATGTCGATATTAATTCTGTGTCGTTTCTATTATAACACTGCTTTGGACTGTTCTGAAAACAGCCTGACAAAGCTGCATTATTGGGGTTTTTACCTCTGACTGTGATTATATGTTGGTGTTAAATGTAGCTTTACATGAGCCTTATGGATTGAGCTGGGGGAAAAAATCACTATAAACAACAGATGTGCATCTCACAGTATAGCTGTGTTGGTGTGATTCCAGCAATTGTCTGTACACAGTGAACGTGAAACTGCGGTGTGATGCAATCTCGTCCAATTAGCGGATAGGTTATGTTTAATGTACATGTTGATCGGAACTCAGTGCAACGACGCAGAAATAGAAACCAAGCAACCAACAAAATGTGTCCTGGCTCTTTAGGACAAAAATGGAAGAAATTATTACTTCATCATGCTACATCTGATGTAAAAGATACAAAGATAAATCAGGTTGGGTTTTGCTTTTGAAAAGCTTAGCTTCTGTATTTATTATTATTTTTTTTTTTAATTAAAGGTAGGAAAATGTTGTCTACAATTTGTATTTGAAAATTTTTATCAATCTAACCCTTGAATTATATGTTAATTTAGTATTATTTATATGCTATCATTGTATTAATTAATATTTTGAATTAGCTTTCATTTTTATATTTTCATTTTGATTTAGTTTAATTTTAATAGTTTTCATTTATTTTTATTTCAGTTTTAGTAATTTTAGTACTTCAACTTTAGTTCAGTTAATTGCCATGGCACTAGTTCTAAGTTTTTTTATTTAATATCTATATTTTATTGTATTTCAACTTTATTTCTTTTACCAAAAACAAATAATAACAGTGTTAGTTTCAATTAACAATAACAAAACTGCTTGTATTTTACTTTAGTCAGTCTAGCACTTTTGAGAGATGTTAAAAATATGAGAGGGACTCATCTTCATTAGTTTCTAACATTTTATCTTTTGTCCCCCTCATTATTAAATATTTGGTTACATTCTTACATTTGCATCTGATACTGTAATCACTGTCCCTCCATATCAGTGATTTTGCTATTTTCTGTATGTTGTTACAATATCCAGCACAAGCTAACAGGTTTTTGGCACATCACAGTTGAGGGGTAAGAGAGCGGAAAGAGGTGGCAGATAGAGAGAGAAAGACACTGAGGGGGATCTGACCCTGTACACAGACAGGGCAGTGCTGTCATTGTGCCCAATGTCTCCATGCAGGAATAGGGTAAAAAGTGCTCTGGGAATTCTTGAGATTCCTGAGAGTCCAGCCACGGTGGCCCACAACGAAAGAAGTAGGGTGACCAGGAAAAAGGATTAAAGACAGCATTCACATCAGGGCATTTTCAAATTCCTCTCTTACGTGTGTATGTGTGTGTGTCTGCTTGCAAAACAAACCCCATGTCTCTGTTTGGCCCTTTGTGTGGGGGTCAGTCACCCTGTTCTCCAATGGAACCCAAGACCCTTCACCTCCCCAAGTCACTCATAAGCCTACACGTCTCACACAGCCTATTCAATCCCTCACTCTTGTAGATGCTCACGATCTTACTGACAGGCGTGCTGCAGGGCTCCTCTACCTGCTGGGAGGATGAATCGATCGGTCTTGTTTGCTTTCACAAGGAGAAAATGATTTGGGACGGCCAACCGTGGTATGCAGCTATCTGGGTGAAGGGGTTTAGGGAATGCAGGCAGCTCTGTGGAAATGAGAGGTCATTCCGGCAGTGACACAGATCTAGTTTTGCAGTCGTTGACAATGCAGCAAATCTTAATGAAAAATCAGTTTTCACAAAAGGCATTTGTTTCAAGTCTTCAGACCAAATTATTTTTGCATGTTTGTTACACATTTAAAATGACTGAATTATGTCAGTTACCACATTTTGGAATAAACTCTGAAATTTATTTTCTGTGACGGTGAGGTGTGTAACCTTTGATTTGAGTCCACTAGGCCTGCTTATATTAACTAACCATGACATGTATGACCTTAGAGCCATATATTATTGCCACTGGATATTACCTTTTGGCAGAGGATGGGCTTCCACTGATGAGTTCAGAGACTGTCAAGGTTTCTCTCCAATCCTTCATCACTGATTTTTTTTCCCTTGACTCAGTCACCTTAGCTTTTTGACCCCCATCTGAAGGTTGTCCCCCCTAACAATAGGATTAAAAACCACACTGTGTATTGCAAATAACAATGTTTTATACTTTAAATAATTGTATAAGTAGTAAAACAACGCAAACGGGGCAAAAATGCATTTTAAGTTTAGAAACATTTTGAGTCTCCCCCTCCCTTGCCTCACAGTGCTTTGGTCCAAATGTCTGCTTTCCTCTTTTACATCACCTACACACACACAAGTCCAGTGAGAGAGAACAAAGTCAATAGTTGTGGAACTCCAAGGCTGTCAAGGCTATTTTATTCACTTAAACATCGGATGAAGTGATTATTTTCTCTTTAATACAGATGATGCCAATGTATTTTTCGATGAGTCGCTATGTTAGCAATAATAACATTACCTGCTTGACAGAAAGGGTTGCCTGGTTGCCAATTGTTACTCAAAACTAGCCCAAACTAACCGCGTTTCGAGGTGGTCCCCCGGTAAAAAATTGCGTTCCGGGGGCTAAAATACACGTTATTGGGGTCGCTTCAACCCGCAGCAACAGTGATTTTTGCAACTTTTTTTCAAACGGCAACTTTTTGTTACTCATAAATAATTAATACTTATGTATAGACAGTTGGAGAGATGTATTTGGTGTATTTGGTGCTTCTGTTTGCTTTGGTGTTGAACAGGATACAAGAGTATCAGTAAAGGGTGAAGTGTAATTTCCCATCTAGGGCACTGTCACTAGGATTTCCTCTGAACACCCAAACTGATGTAGCTGACAGTCACATGCAACAGACGCATGTGGAACACCTACATGCTTCCTCTACAAGAGGAAATTACTACAGTTAGGTGCAGCATGCACAAAGGATCTTCTTGTCACTTTTAGTGTTTACATTTTTTATGTATTCAGTCCATATTTTGGTTGTTTCTATATTCAAATCTCCCTAAAGGACCAGTAAAATATGAGGGATTGGTTTTATACCTGCGGTATTCATCTTTTGCCTTCCGGAGAGAGTTTGCAATGATTATATTGTTGGAGACTAACTCTGATTTAGTTTCTGGTTTGCTCATGAGACTTACGTATTCGTTCTGAACTTTTCCAGTGGTTTTTCCAGCATAACTGCTTAGCTTTGGCAGCTATACCATGGGAATATATCCTTATCCAAAACCTGTGTACTACATTCACTCTAGAGTCACAGATGTGTTCTAGAGTCACAGATGCATACTGGAACTTACGAATATTTTACGGTCAGAATGTGTTATTTTGACTTCACTTGGCTTGCAAATGTATTATGGAAAGCACAGTCACGCATACAATACCACTGAGAATGTGTAAGCTTCACTATGTATTACTCTCAAACTCACTGTTATTTTGTTTAGCTGTTAGGTTTTCTCTAAAATGGCGTGATGACAAACATGAGCAAAAATGAATTAAAGGAACTTCATATTCTGTATTTTTGGCTATGCATCATGCATGACCCACAGAGTTTTGCGAGGGTTGGTTTTCTCCAACGGATATGAACAATTTCCCATAAGACAACGAGAGAACAGGAAGAAGGTCAGAGAGAGAGTCAACAAAACCCACCTGTAACTGTCAGCTTTTCCCAGAAGAAGCCTCTTTCCGTTCTCTCTCTGGCCAATGAGAGTCTCTGATTGTATCAGTGAGAACCATACCGAGAAATTCTGGTTCTGCTGAGATCATCAGGAGTACAAGCATTAAGATCACAACCCCTCAAAGAGGGGAACATGTGAAATCCAATCATCAGTCTCTAGATTATGACAGTTAGCCAAAGTATCAACTATATAACTGAAAACATCTAAAACACCTGTAGTTATTTAAGGTCCTTGGTGAGAAAAAGCAAAAAAATAAATAAAAAATAAAACACACACTTTTCCAACAACATCCTGAAACCCATTTTTATTTGATTAAAGGGCAAATACAAAACGTGGCTGAACTCTACTGCAACAAGAATTTGACCTAAGGTCAAAGAGATATGAGTTTCTGTTTCTAATAAAACCCCAACCTCTGATAATCCATAACGGAGGCCTTAGTCTAAACTAATACCTCATACCTAATCTAACATAATTTTGGATAAGTGATTTGGCAGACACTCTATACTGCTGAACATTAGCAGCATGTGTCATACTGATTTCATAAGTCTCCTGCGCCAGAGTACAGTGTAAAGACATTTAAGGAAATCATACTGTTTATTTTAATGAGAAAAGCATGAAAGAAAAAAGAAACAAACAAACAAAATCCTAAATGGATTACATCTAGACTTGCTTCACAACCTTAAATTCATTTTGTCATATCTGCTTGATAAAATTGGGTTACAGTCATCATTTAATAATGTTGAGTTGACATCATTTTTTGACATGTTGTTGGTCAGAAATATGTTATTGATAGCAAGCTCTGAGCTGGTAGTCTTAGAAAAAGATGACATCTTGCAGCATGCAAAATCCTTGCTAAAACAAGATTTTCAACCAGGCATTCCGTAACATCCAATAAACAAACATTAATGACAACCACATATTTAAGGAAAGAAATACACCCAATAATTAACTCAAAAGAGGCAACAGACACAATACAAGTAATTGTTCCAGTTATTAAGTGAAAAAAATATTTATACACCAAGCATGTCCATTGATATACTGTTTACTCTGGACACGTCAAAGCAAAACCTCCAAAAAGATCACCTCAGTGGTAAGTCTTTTAGTCATTTGTCAAGTTGTCAGAAGTAGTGCAAATATGGAAATATGTCAGATATAGAATGGGGCATCAGTCAGTGCTACGCAATGCAGTGCATCAGGTGTAGACAGCGATTATACACTAAAAAATGCTGGGTTAAATATAACCCAGCACTGGGTTAAAAAGGGACAAACCCAGCTATTGGGTTGCTTTGACTCAAAACAACCCAATAGCTGGGTTTGTCCCTTTTTAACCCAGCATTTTTTAGTGTAATGGATATTTAATTATAATGGATTCTATTTGCGTTTATCAGATGCAAAACTACTTGCATACAACAGTACTTATGTCAACTACTCTCTAAAAAATGCTGGGTTAAATACAACCAAGCGCTGGGTGAAATATGCACTGGGTTGTTTTGACTCAGCGGTTGGGTGAAATGTTTAACCCAACCTTCTGGGTAGTAACCCAACGACTGGGTCAAAACAACCCAATAGTTGGGTTTGTCCATAGTTTACCCAGCACTGGGTTATATTTAGCCCAGCATTTTTTAGAGCGTAGCTAAGATTACCAAGCAAGAATAGGAAATATGAACCATTGATTGTGATGCTCTCAGACCGTGTTTTTTAAGTACTGATGAAGGATTAAAATTATTTGTAAATGTATGTTTTTAGTCTGCTTCACAGAAAGTCAGACTGGCGACGAACCAGATAGATACTACACACAACCAGCAAAGAGCTTTCTGTCTGGGAAAGAAAGGGATTGTGTCTTGTTTTAGAAAAATATCTAAAAGGATTTTCTCTGCCTAACAATGTTATCTTTCCATGATGGTTCTCTCTACATGAAAGGAATCCTGATACGAAAAGCTCAGGATCAACTTCTGTTCTTAACAGGGCCCAGATCTCAATAAATCTACACAATTTATTTTAATAAATAAATCACTGGCAATTTAAAACTGAAATGAAAAGATTTATTTTATTCATATGTTGTTGAAATTTTATATGTTATTGTATTTCTTTCATTTTCTAATACATAGGCTATATTTAATAAAAAAAAATTTGAAAACAAACTGTAGGATTGACAGTGGTACTCTGCTAAGGCTTTCTGGTGATTTTTTACTGGAGTTTTGTGGCTTTCTTTGTCAGCTATGCTTAAAATTGTATTTTTGTCTTTCAGACTCTCCTCGCTGACTTCTCAGAGAGGATTTCTGGGGAACGAGGGGCTTTTGATAACCAACCCAATAGGGATGCTCTTACTCTTGCTCCCTCGCTCTGCCTCTCTCCGTAGTGTGTGTGTGTGTGTGTGTGTGTGTGTGTGTGTTCCCACATTTCACTGTGTGCCTGGACATGAATGTGTGTCTTCATGCATGTAAGATTGTTTATACGGAAGCTGTTCGTATCATGATCTCTGCTTTACAAGACTGTCTCGTTTAAAGTCCCATCAAGAGAAACACCAGTCTGCCGGAGTCAACCCCATTGGAAATCCCTGGACCAGAATTAAGCATGACATGTCTGTGCCTGTGTTCACATCGCCAATCTAACAGGCTTCAAATCCCCTCTTCGTTCTGCTTTCTCTGTGTTTGTACGTGTATACGAATTCGATTAACAGCTGCGGATCGGTTTATTCCGTATAATCCAGGTAGTCTGCTATTACACTCTCTAAAAATGATTGACATCTTCAGTCCCATGAAGAAACTTTAACACTCACAGAAGCTTTTCAGGTTCTTTATAGTGGAAAAGTTAGTTGTTCAGATTTTTTAAAACGTTCTTCACACTAAGAAAAAATTGGTTCTTTTAAGAACTGTTCACTGAAAGGTTTTTTGGGGGACCCAAAGATGGTTCTCTTACTACGGCATCGCTGCAATACTCTTGTATACACCTTTTGGAACCTTTAATTTTAAGAGTGTGTTGTTCACACTTGGCATGTTTGGTAAATCAAACTCTGGTGCAATTGCTTTGTTAGTACATCAAACAAGTGTACCAAGACCCCCTGAGAAGGTGGGTCTCAGCCCACTTCCAAACGAACTTTTTTGACTGAAATATGAATGCAACATTGACCAACCATATCTAAACAAACCAAAAACACTCTCTTCTCATCGGAGTTATGATGAGCAATATGAGTTTGTCATGTCTCTCATTACAGATGAGTACAGGTGTCAGAACCGCCATCTCCTTGCAGCAGATTTTCATTTGTGTTCAAATGGATGAGTTCCTTGCGCTGTTTTGACTCATTTTGTAACAAATTGTTTGTGATTTATCAGCTGCTAAAATACCATCATATGTGTACATGCACATACATAAGTTTAGTTGCAAAATATATGTCATGAAAGCTGTCGAATTAGATTGCGATTTTCATTACGTTCCATTTGTTTTGTTATCAAAAGTTTTGCTGTTAAAAATTACAGTGTGAATGCCAAGGGAACCAGTACTAAATATTAGGGATGCACCGATACCGATACTGCCCGATACTGAGCTTCTGTACTCGTACTCGTTAAAATGCCCCGATACCAAACGCCGATACCACACAGCATGTGATAAGCGCCATATTCAAACAAAGAAACACTGACAGCAGAAAGGAGTTATGGATGTCTACTACGAAGTATATGTATGCAATGAATATAATGTTAAACATTCAGTATTAACGCCTGTATAGCTGAGACAGCATGCCCAGGAGACTACAGGCTGTCATTAAGGCTAAGGGTCGCCCGACTAAGTATTCATAGTTGTGTAAATACTGTCATACTAACAGCTGTCTGAATTATTTTGGTTGATTGTAATCTATTACATACCTTTCTATCAGAATTATCTAGCATTATCAAGATGAATTTGTTCTGACACAGTTTAACTCTGAGTTCTTGTCATATTTTATTACCATTTTCTAAACTATAGCGAATAAACTGTGATAATGTGAGAAATGTTGAAGGTGTCTGAATAAATTTTGGTTTGACTGTATCTATTTGATAAATGAAGTTAACCAACTAACATTATACATACCCTTTTGGTTTCTGTACCCAATATTTAAAAAATGTACAAATGCAATAAAAATATCGGTATCGGCATCGGTATTGGTATCGGCAAGTACCAAAAATAAAAGTATCGGCATCGGGCGAGTACTGGAAAAAGCGGTATCGGTGCATCCCTACTAAATATAATTTCCTTCTTTAGTCCAGACCAAGAAAACCAGAAGAACCAAGAGAACCAAACTACATGTGTGAACACATCCTAAGTCAAAACAAAGAGGTGAGATTATTCCATTCTGATTTTCAAGTGCATATTTGTCCTCTTTCTAGAATCTTCTCACATCTCCAGATGTTTCTGCCCAGGTAATTAGATCACAGCACTTGTTAAGCTAAAAAGAGAAAAAGGAGATAAGATTCCCTCTCTCAAGCCTCTCCCATTATGGTTTCTCTGTCCCCCAGAGCTATTTGACTACTGTATAACAACTTGAAAGTTGAGGAAAGTCCTGAGCTGTCAGGAGGCATCAGAGAGCTGCGGTGCCCTGCGGTGAGATCGTCTCTCCGTGCTGCTAAGATGGAGGTCAGCGCCCTTTCATCCTCTCCTGCAGAAAGACGCTCTTTCATTCTTTCAAAGGTAACATGTCTAACAACATCAAGGTGAGGGAGATTGCAGATGCGGTGCAGGAAATTCTGCTGTGCAACTGGGATGCTGGAAGGAACAAAGCGTTAGGGAGAAAATATCAAACACATTGTGGGATTGGTGTAATGAATTTAGATAGTCTACTTAGATACCGACGTCTGTGTTTGAGGAGAAAAGCCCAGCTTGAAGTTTCAGTTTCACAAACCTGAATGGATGACCAGGGCCTTTCCTGATGAGAAATGAATGAGGTCAAGCAGAGTCTATTCAAATGTGTCTCTCTGCTAAATATGATTTTCCTCTTTCAAGGTCGTACAAGTAGCAACATTTTAGATAACTGTGTACTCGTGTAACTAAGCTTCGTACTGTGTAGACACAGCTCAAACCTCACAGACAACAAATCAGTGACGTCTTTAAACAAGAACAAAAGAGCCTAACTGTATTAAACATGGACCAGGAAAACCGTAGGGAATTTGGTTACAGTAAATTGAATTGAACTAAATGGAAATAGGCAAACTGAGAAAACAGAAACATGTTCCCTTTGTCAATTAGTCAGG
>NW_015552843.1:1509377-1514174 GCF_001515605.1 Sinocyclocheilus anshuiensis | reverse complement strand
GGTCTTGCATTTTGAATAGATTAATTTTAGGATGGACTCCTTAAGCATTGAAATACCACTGAAAAAAATCAGATTAGTTCAATTATAGAGCACATAGTCATCTATTGTTGGTGTCATCTATTGACAGTGCTATGTTAAAAAATGGACAACTGTTTTAGTGCATGTACACACTAATGCCTGTGCATTAGATCTACTTTTAAACTTCTTTAATACATGCAGTTTCATATCTGAGAGGTTGATTTTTAAAGCTTACAGGATACAGAATATTTGTTATAGACGGGTCACTTTAAAGCTGTTTTTATTACTTGCTTTATTTGTGCTACTTTTCAAATGCCTTTTATGCATTGATTTTATTGTTTTACCCTTATCCGAGGGTCATCTTTATCATAAAAGTATAAAGTATCATATTTTAAAAACTATAATAATTTCTTTCTCACACTTACAGCTGCTCTTGTTAGGGGTAGCCACAGCAAAATTATCCGCACAAAAACTATGATAACCTAACGTTTTAGAAATTTGTATTTGAAATAAAGACATTGAAATGAAATCATTTTCAACAAGCTGTAACTTTGTCAAATAATAAACATGCAATAATATTATTTAATTGTGTGTATTTAGTATATATAATATGCTAACTGTTTGCCTTAGCAAGACAAAGGTGTCTAAGCTATTTTATTACCAAAATGCTTAAAATGACATTTCCATCATATCATGCAAAATATATTTCCATATAAATCCCTCATTCATTCATTCATCATTTAATGCTATTAAACAAAATACATGAAGTGACATTATGAACATGTTCTCATGATTTTTAGAAATCTTTTGTATAGACTTTTGAACATCGTTAGTAGACAAAATTTTATGAAAACAAGTGTGAGTGTTTTTACGAAATTTGTGTGTAGGTGCGGGTGTGTTTTAGCATACAGCCATTTTAGGAAGATGAATAGACAGACAGGCCGAGAGTGAAATGTGACCTTTAGCCTCATAATCCTACTTACAATGCAGAGAGAGCCCTGAACTTACCAGAAAAACACTGCCTGTCTACCTCCTGTTGAGATCGGAGAATATGAACGCTTGATGGCTGGTACGTCAGCACGTGGGGCCCACACCAGTACAAACTCAGAACAAAGACCCAGTAAAGGGGATATTAACAAATATCTTTATATACATCTGTTTCTCAAAACCCCAATGAGTGGGAACATTTTACCATCTCTTTTAAAGGGGTCATATGATGTTGCTAAAAAGAACATTATCACACACGGCGGGCTAGAGTGAGCGGAGGCCGGAGGCCTAGTGTGAACATTTGGGCAGTGTTATGCAAATCTTCCCACATCGTGACGTAGATATGTGGGGGCGTGTTAGAATGAGCCGCTTTAGGTAGGCGTGGTTGACTCTTAACTTTTATAAAGAATATCTCTTTGGATTTGAGACTTTAGTCTTTGCAACTTTACAGATCTTCTTTATGCACCAAGAGCTTGTAACACTCCAAAGAGAAAGGAAAAATTGAAATCGCATCATATGACCCCTTTAAATCACAAAGGAGTTTGGTTACTGAAAAGCTGACAAATCATTGAAGAAACGTAAAGAATTAACACCTTTGAGATGCTTTTCAATGCACCCAGTAAACCCCAAAAATGAAGTTTTATAGTGCAGCTGCTTGCATCAAGTTGTACAGGTGCTGAGTGATTTATGGTTCTTCTCTGTGATGTGGTTTAGTTGAAGGAGTGTCATTTATGCTATTCCTTATCTCTGTCCCGGCCTGTCAAACATACCAGCCCGTTGGCTCCGTGTCGAGCGTTTGCACGTCTCAGAGATGGGAAGTTGTCAGGGAATGACAAGACAGAGGGGAAACAAAATCTACAAGCCCAATTCTCTGCTGAATCTGTCTTTCTAGTCAAACAGCGACGGCTAATGAAGTGTGAGATATTCACCTTTGTGCGGCATGCCCAGATGAACTAGTTTCTCTCCTGTTCTGGGGGACAAATTGGAGAAGAATTGGAATTTGTGCAGTGCACTACCATTCCACAGAGCTTTTAACCCCTGGTTCTAAACCAGGTACATTTAAAAGTAAAGGTAGATTTCATTTCATTGGGGTTAGCACTGTTACCTGGGTTTATGAGGTGTTAACCGGTGCCAAACATGTACAGTGCTTAGCAAGAGAAACCTAATCGCGTGTCGCATGTCATTTCAACGTTTGCGGGGAAATGGTCTAGTTGTGGTGACTGACGTATCCAAATAATCAATGTTGTTATATTTTCCTTGATTTTCATATCCACATTTATGATTTATTCATATTCATATATTTACTACTCATTTGTGTTTATCTTTTATTTTGTTTGATTTAAATTCAAGATGTAATATTTGTAGTATTCTCCAAGAGTATATATTGGATATTTTTCAACTACTGCCTGAGTAATAATGTTTCTCAGTATTAGTCATTAATTGTACTAGATGTGCTTTTCCAGGAACTGTTTTCGTAAAATGAAAGATATGATATTTGAAAGTGCTTGTTTTGCTGTATTTGTTCAAAAGGTGTGAAAACCACACATCTGTTTTTAACTGCAACATCTGACTGGTCTTGATGACCTAGCCCAGGGCTGTCCAAACTTGGTCCTGGAGGGCCGGTGTCCTGCAGAGTTTAGCTCCAACCCTAATTAAACACACCTGAACCAGCTAATCAAGCTCTTACTAGGCATAGAAACTTCCAGTCAGGTGTGTTGAGGCAAGTTGGAGCTAAACTCCGCAGGACACCGGCCCTCCAGGACCGAGTTTGGACAGCCCTGACCTAGCCTGACATGACCTATAGTCGTTGAAACAACATATGACATAATGGATAAGTCTATTTGTCCCTTTCTTATTAGACATAAACCCCAGTTTGGGAGGATGTAATTTTCCTGCATATATTCCTTGTGCCTTCTGTTCTATTCTTTACTCTCTTTCTTTTACTTATTTTCTCTTTACTCCTACTTCTGCTTCTTCCACAGATAATCTTACTTGTTTTGAGCTTTTCTTTTGACTTTCTCTACTTCATCTAGTAGATACAATACTTTGGAACACCTTGCACTTGTTAGAAATGATTGAAATTGATTCCTTCTTCTAAAATTGATCTCTGACATAATCATTGCTCATCTGCCTGGACCTCACTACATCAGTGACTGAAAACATGTGAACTGGAGTCAAGAAGAGACTGATTTATTCTTACCTTTATAGTCGCGCCTTTAAACAGGTCACATGCTACGTTCGTCCAGTCAATGGCACTGACTAATATGCAAATAAATAACCCTGGGTTCAGTTTACCCGGGGTTTAGTATAACCCAGGGTTCATTTCAAGTGTAAAAAGCCCTCATGATATGTATAACCACAGAACACCATTTTCATCTGCTCTATATCTTCATTCATGTGTGTCTGTGATTTATATTAGGTATCTGTGCTCGAATGCAATACTTTAAAACCAAAATTACAGAGCATTCTGCATTCATAACATTTGAACCTGTAAAAAATATCAGAGATGACACACTTTCCACCAAAAGACACCGGTTTTTGACCGCAGTAAAGATAGTTTGCGGTTTGATATTCAGATTTCTTTTGGCTATAAATACGCAGCGCGCTGTCATAGACATGCAAATAATACCGAATATCATTCTCCATGATTTGTGAATTCAGGTGACGCTGTCCTTCGGGCCGAAATCAGGTTTTTTTTCGTAGCGACTCTTAATTTTATAATGCCTATAGCGCCAAAAGTTGGACACTTACAGGAATTAAACCGGTGTCATATTCACCAGCTCGATCTGTGAATTTTTTTCACAGCAAAGCTCTTGTCCGTAAACCCCTTGGTAAGTCCGCTAGTAAGGAATGTGAAAGAAAGGCGTTCTTCGTGTTTAACGTCTATTACCAATAAACACGCAGACTGCAGGAATACAAAAACATTGTTTTAGGTCGAGTTCGATTTGTGAAAACTTTCACAATCGCATTTTATCGCGTGGCAGTGTTTATCTTTGCTCTGCCCCCCGTTTTTTGTAGCCTATAATAATGTCATTCGGTGCTGTTCCTGTGAATAACGGTTTCCAATTCATTAGGTAAATGAGCACATACACATATACAATTGTACACTTTGTTTGACAATAAAGTTTTGGTTGTTGTACCTTTCCTTGAGTAATTGGCTTCTATATTCTGATTTGCAAAAGTTTCACAGTGCATTGTTGGTCAGTTAACCCTTCCCTGATTCATTTACATCATTATTTTTATTTGTGAAAACGTTCACAGTGCAGTTATGGTCAGATAACGATTCAGTAAGTAACATCACTATTCTGATCTGTGAAAACTTTCACAGTTCAATACGAGTCAGCTGACCCTTCCCTGGGTCACTAACATCACTATTCTGATCTGTGAAAACTTTCACAGTTCAATACGAGTCAGCTGACCCTTCCCTGGGTCACTAACATCACTATTCTGATCTGTGAAAACTTTCACAGTTCAATACGAGTCAGCTGACCCTTCCCTGGGTCACTAACATCACTATTCTGATCTGTGAAAACTTTCACAGTTCAATACGAGTCAGCTGACCCTTCCCTGGGTCACTAACATCACATCTGTGAAAACTTTCACAGTTCCGTTTGGGTCAGCTGACCCTTCCTTGAGTCACTAACATCACTAACCCTAAGTTTTCACAGATCAGAATAGTGATGTACATGACACAGGGAAGGATCAGCTGACCTGTAGTGAACTGTGAAAATTTTCACAGATCAGAACAGTGATGTTAGTGACTCAGGGAAGGGTCAGCTGACTCGTACTTAC
>NW_015552843.1:1473108-1508494 GCF_001515605.1 Sinocyclocheilus anshuiensis | reverse complement strand
TTTCACAGATCAGAATAGTGATGTAGATGACCCAGGGAAGGGTCAGCTGACCCAAACTGAACTGTAAAAGTTTTCACAGATCAAAATAGTGATGTAGATCACCCAGGGAAGGGTCAGCTGACCTGTAGTGAACTGTGAAAGTTTTCACAAATCAGAATAGTGATGTTAGTGACCCAGGGAAGGGTCAGCTGACCCATACTTACCTCTGAAATTTACCACAGATCAGAATAGTTAAGTTAAGGGCTCAGGGAAGGGTTAAATGACAAAAACTATACTGTGAAACCTTTAGCAAAACAGAAAATAGAAGCCAAGGACTCATAAAAGGTAAGGTAAAACAACCAACCCTTTATATTGTGAAATATTACACAAATCACAATAGTCTATTAGAGCCTTGTATGATTTATCTAATGGCTTGGAAAACCATTATTCACTGGAACAGCAACGTATGACATTATGACAGAAGAAAAAAAGAGCAGTGCAAAGAGAAACAAAGACACGCGATAAACTGCGTTTGGGAAAGTTTTCACAAATCGAGTTTGACCTAAAAAAAATTTTTTGTATTCGAGCAGTCTGCGTGTTTATTGATAATAGACGTTAAACATAAAGAACGCCTATTTTTTCACATTCCTTATAGCGGACTTACCAAAGGGTTTACGGACAAGGGCTTAACTGTGAAAAATTTCACAAATCAAGCTGGTGAAATTGACACCGGTTTCAATCCTCTAAGTGTCCAATTTCTGGAGCTATAGGCATTATAACATTGAGATTCGCAACGAAAAAAAACCTGATTTCGGCCCGAAGGACAGCGTCACCTGAATTCACAAATCATGGAGAACGACACTCGGTTTTATTTTCATGTGACAGCGTACTGTGTATTTATAGCCAAAATAAATCTGAATATCAAACCGCAAACTATCTTTACTGCGGTCCTATTTTGAGTGTATAGAAACGAGCTATGATTATGCTCAACTATCTCGCCTGGAAAAACGCTAAAAAAGGACACTGTCCATTAAAGCTGAAGGTTTTCTCTGGCTGTAAAACTCAGAAGAAAGTCCCCAGAGGACATACCATCTTCCTTTTCCACTTCATATCTACAGCAGGTTCAGGTAATGAAAACACAGCAGTCGTATAACACACCAGACGCAGGGGCTGAGACACCTGTTTGGCGCTGGAAGTCAACAGGGGAGGAAGAGCAGGTAATAAGCACCTGACACAGAGAGAGGCAGCTGTCAGAAACAGCGAGGTTGTCCAGAAGCCATTATAATTAGGTGTGTTCCGAAAAAACCCCCGCTCCAAGTGTAATTAGGGTCCAGCTAACTCTATCCTGCGGCTGTTAACTGCCTGTTTTTCATCATAATACATCTGCAGGACTCAAGGCCATGGGAACAAGGAAAAAAATAGTGTTTGAAATATTTTGTCAGATCAGTGTTGAACCAATAAAATTATCAGCGGGCATGAGGAGTCCCGTTGAGACAGCTGGAGATTGTGAGCATTTAAACGAGTGGAATATTCTTGTCTTTAGTTTCGGAAAACACCACAATAGTGAATTTTAGAATGTAAAATTATTTATATATTTGACAAGTCATTCATAAAATCACGAAGTTATTTTAAGTTTGTTACTTGATTCTTCATTATTTAAGACGTTTGCTACGTTGTGGCTAATTTTACACAATGATTACAAAATTTGTCTAAAAAGGTTTTTATTTAATGAAAAATTAGCCCTATTAAACAAACTATTATTTTAAAGCTTTTTTTCCCTTCTGGGGCCTGAAATGGAGGAATTTTGGTCAATACTGCTAATTAAACAATATTTTGATAAATGTGTTTTTGTGCTGGCACCTTGGCTGGTTTAGGACTGTCATGGATAAATAAAGATGACAATAAAACCGCCAGTAGATGGCAGCAAGTCCCTGTTTTAATAAATTCGTTTTTGAATCATTCAAAAATGACGGAAACTTTCTTCAGTTTGTGCGCAGCTTGTTACAGTAGTGAGTTCTGATTGGCCTTATAAGTAGATAATTTTAACATTTAATTTGCATGATAAGTTTTACATAATACACAACATTAATTCAAAGGGGATGGTGAGGGTGCAGTTTGTGCGCAGCTTGTTACAGTAGTGAGTTCTGATTGGCCTTATAAGTAGATAATTTTAACATTTAATTTGCATGATAAGTTTTACATAATACACAACATTATTAATCTAAAGGGGATGGTGGTTTCACAGAGGGGATGCTTTTTGTCATTTTTTTCCACCGGGGGATGCCATCCCCCCTCAATTCGAGCCCTGCCTATATGCTAGTCCACCAGTCAAGACGGGCAGCAAATTCTAGCCTCATTGTTCATTGGATATAGTTGAATTGTCACTCATCTGCAATTAAACCAATTAATGTTGCAGTTTCAAAGCGGGTCCCGCCTTCTGAATAACAACGCATCCATCAGGTGCTGCGCACCGTGCGATGCAAACGGCTTGGAGTTTGTTCTGTCAATGTGAAATTCTGAATAATTTTGAATATTCTAATATATTACTGCTGTTGTATTTCATTTTTAAAAATCAGTTTAACCACATATAGTAGCCTACAACACATAAAATGTTAAACGGAAAAAAATGTTCATTCATTTACATATATAGACTAAATATTTATGTACTTTTTTAGACATACATTACATACATACAATTACATAAAACAAGACAGTAACGTCGTATTTTAAGGAAGACTTTACTTTTTTCAGATAGAGAGAGATGGTCCTCACTGCAGAACACAAGATCCAGGGGGCGTGGTTGGATCCAGATCCAACTCCTCCCACCTTACATATACCTAAACCTACCCGTCTCCACCCCCTGATCCCTAAACCCACCCATCTCCACCCCTAAACCTACCAATCTCCTCCCCCTAGATGTTGATCCAACCACGCCCCCTGGATCTTGTGTTCTGCAGTGAGGGGCTACTGGATAGAGATGCAAAAATGTATATGAACTACTATCCTATCCTAAAGGATCATACCTAAAACTCTACAATCTATAGTTGAACCTCATTTTTCTGCATACTACACTAAACATTTGGTAAATGTTTTACTGAGAATTTGTGGCTTTTATTGATACATCTGAGGCTCCATGGGATGGGCAATGGGAGAAGGGTGTCAGCCATTTGAAAGTGTAGTCCCTGTAAACCAACATATGAGATGTTACATGACTTTTAAAAACAATGAGCATATTTTGTGAATTGAATTCATATTTTTATAATCTTGAACATCTCATTGTGTGTGTAATTTATCTAAGGATGAGGGAAGAACATGAGGACCTGTGGATTTTCTGCCCTTTTCTCTTCTGAAACTCTTCTTCGTCCACTGTCCACACCGCCCCTGTCCTCCCGTCCACCCGCACAAAGCATTTGTGGAGACTAAGATTGTGTCGCACAGCATTCTGAGAAAAGGTTGAAACAGTTGTAACCAGAGAATATAATTTCTATTCATATGAAACAGGCCTATGGCGTTCAGTGAGATTATTCAGCATGATTTTATGCCAACAGCGGCACCATGTGGACATTAATATAATGTCCCAAAGTGTTTTGCGCTCATGTCAGGCCAATCTCAGGACCTCAGAAATAAACCTGCTCAAGACTGGAGCTTTTTTGTTTTAATTAAGCTAATCTATATGGCATTAAATCAGACACACAAGCAAATCTCTCAGTCTCAAACAATATGATTAAAAATATTATTGATAATTGAGTTTTGAACTGAACTGAAATGGGGCTGTCTCAGATCTGGAAACGATGGTTAGTTGGCAGTGGCAGCATGTATAGTACCTTCCATGTAGGAGAATTATGACGGAAATAGAAGAACATTCTTGTGAACCAGTTGTAAATTTCGTTTAGCGTCCGCTGTTTGTCTGGAGCTTCCAGGATTGACTGTAGAAATCAATGATAAATTATATATATATTTATATATGATATATTTTTTATTTTAAAAATATTAGGATTCATTTTAAATTCAGAGTGAGTGAAATTTATATAAAAATATTATAATAAATAAATTATATATATTTATATATATATATATATATATGTGTGTGTGTGTGTGTGTGTCATTTGAATAAATATACAATAAAGGCAAACATAATTTATTTACTTACCCATCTGATTAAGAAAGCATATGTATATGGAGGTCGCAAGTTAGCATATTTGTAGTATTCAACACTGCTAACAAAATCTGTAATTGCCAGAAAGCCAAATTACTAAGCAAAACATTGTACAATAATTCTTGGAAATTGACCGCAAACACTCATATGTGCACTGTGCTTTAAGTATGTCGCTATATGTTTTGCTGCAAGTGCAAAACATACAGCCAGGTAACGCCTATGAGTCAGTCATTTTCGATAATATTCTTGCACAATGCATCTAGCAAATGCAAAATCGAGGTTTTATAATAGACGGCTTATGAGCAAAACTCCAGCTGAGAGCGTCTGAACTACATTTGGTCCAGATCTTAGGCTTCCTTTGTGGTCTCCATGCCAAGTGTGGCAACAGGAAGCAAGCAATCTCACAACTTCAACTGTAGTAATAGTGGTAGACCACCAACTTTCAACTGTCTGGCCAACAACATAAACACATAAAGAGAAAGGAAGTAAGCATAAGGTAAGTGTGACCTTCACACTGTAAACAGCGGTATAGATGGTGACCTTTATTCATATTTTTCAATGCCTTCAGCATCTGCATTTCAGTTCCACTTGATTTGATCTTTCTAGTTTAATGACACTTCTCAGCTAGGTTGTGTGTGTTTAGAGGCACGGCAAGATGTGTATTTTGTATTTTAGCAGGTTTTACCTGGCAGCAGGTGTGGTGGGGGTATGTGCCAGGGTTCCTGTCGTACCGGCGCTACACTAGCTCTCTCTGTCCTGCCATCTGGCTCCCCCAACGGGGGAAACTTTAGTGCCAGAGGCCTCCACCAGCCTGTAGCAGCTCCCTGAATGGAAACACACAAGTCAGTCCTACATATGAGAGCGATATTGAGCACAGATATGGTTTCCCGTAGACATCTTGAGATGTGAAGGCTTGATCTGCACTTTCTATAAATTTACTGATGTTTTATGAAATCACAAAAAGGAAATGTCGTGTTCACTGTGAGAATCGTTATTTCTAAACGCTCTCACGAAACTTCTGGCAGTGTCAAAGTGTATCCTGAAGAGTCTTACGGTACGTGTCGAGATGCATTCATACAGCTGAAGGTGAAGCTGCATGGCGTGAAGTTTCTGCTTCTCCTGACTGAGCTGAAATCATCACATATAGCATGTTAGAGTCAGTGGGTTCTCAAACCACTTTTACCAAGACGTTTGATTCTTTTGGGTTCACACTGAATGACTCAAAACCAATGAAACCATGATTCACTTTCTTGTGCCACATTCATGATAACTGATGATGATCAATGATGCAAAGCGTGACTTGTGTGTGCTGTCTGTAAGAGACTGTATCGCTGCTGTACCTGATTCTCCATGTGGCGTACCAGGTCTTGCTGAACTCGCCACTGTGCAATCGTTTTCTCATCTGTGCTGTGGTCTCGGTTTAGATGTCTAGATGGGTTGGGAATCAAAAGGTGTTTTCTAAAGTTTGAAAATGATTGATTCCAACAAGGAAGGCTTGCTGATGTTACTTTAGATAGTGAAAAACGTACCTTAGAAAATGAGTATAGCCTTCAAAGACTCTGTCACAGCCTGGCCAGCGACATTGTCCATTTACAAAAAGAGAGCTGGGTCTCTGGATTTCTGACTCGACGGAGCTGAGGAGGACACATGAGGGACATCAAGATTCGTATTGATGAACTATTTTTTTTCAGTGATAATTACCTGTGAGAATGAAAGCTGGGAGATTGTTTCCTGTGCTGGCTTGATCCAGCAACAGCTTCACTGTGACCTGTGTCTTTTCTTCTGTTCATGGTTTTTTGATGGCTCTCATTTGCTAAAGAATACGACAAAACAGTGCACACTTTCCAGTTATTATATTACATTGTTTTTAAATGAGTAAAATATACTATATAAATACATGTATATAATATATAAATAAATATATTTTTAAAAGTATCTCAATTAAATTAAATTGTATGTGTGTATGTATGTTTATTTTTTTATTATATAACAATCTCATGAATAATTGTAACCACAGTTAATACATTATAACACTTATCAATTGATTGATACACTACGCCTTTTAAATTCAGTTATAATTATTTACGACAAGTTATAATGTATTACAATGCACATAATGAATAATTATAATGCATTATACCCTTTAATAACCCTTTATAATGCATTATAAATAAAGGCTTTAAGTAAAGTGTTACCAAAATATCATATAAATATTATGAATATTACACTGCAGTTAGCCAATTAAAATATTAATATTGCTTGTAGTGGTCAAACATTTACATACAGTACCCCCTGCAGAATCTGCAAAATATTACAAATGAATAATAATTAATAACCATTGTTGTTGTTTGCAGATTTATTTGTGTGGTTAGCATTATTCACTTAGTAATAAATAAAAAATAACCTGGAATTTTAATGATGAATGAATGAATTATTAACATTTAGCAGATTGTGTAAGTAAACATATAACCACAACAGTATTATATACAATATATCTACATTGTTAAACAGCACATCCTTCAAACAGAGTTTGTTTTGTTTTATTTTTTTGAAACCTTTTGAATTGAAACACTTATATTGAATAAGTTATATGCAATAGCAGTTTTTGTGTTTTAAAATGCCTTTGCTCATCATAACGTGTACATATACGGAATATAATGACATCTCTGAGGATTTCACCACTTTGACTATGGCAAGGAAAAATGTGGAGTTTGAATAATTAATTGGAACACAAACCCTGAAGCAGGAGAGCTGTAGAGCGAAGTACAGACGGCCTGATCGGGCCAGCCGGAGAATTCTGAAACACCAGCTGAAGAAACTGCATCCGTTCCTCATCAGCAGCTCTCTGCACACAAACACACAGAGAATCAGGCCAACACAATAAAGGCCATTCATCACATTTGTACTAGAGCTTTTAAACATCAGCAGGAATTTATTAATGTATCTGGCATTGAGGATGAGAAATTTTTTTTTCAAACATTAAGAACAAATAAAAATTATATGTATATATTTGTAATATATCAGAAATATAATGCAGTTCACATAGCAAGAAAATTAAGAATTTTATTAGACAAAAGACTTCTATACATAAAATAATTTGGAATCTTCAGAAAATGCAGTCAGTGTATTTTATGCAAACAACCTACAAAGGGATGTCATTTTTTAAGGCATCGTTACAGAAAGTACCACAGAATGAAGCTCACTCACAGAACGTACTCCAGAAGAAAGATGTTCCACGTGCTGGGGTGAAAAGGATTCGTTTAACAGAGGGGGAGATGCGTCACGCTCTTCTTTTAGTGCTGGCTGTCGTTCATTTTCTCTCCCATTCACTCTTTTGTCACTCTCTCTCTCAGACTGAGGCATTCCTGAAGTCAAGAGTTTGAAAAAGACTGCAGATTGATGTACAGAGTTACATATTTACACATTACATTTTAATTTGACATAATGCATACTGTGGGAGAGACAATGAAACATTTAACTGAATGTTAGCTTCTTAACTTTATCTTTAAGATTAACTTAACATTGTATTTTCCTGTGTAAGGAAATATGATCGCTTAATGTTGCTTAAAAAATCTAATCTCAACACTTTTGATGTTTTTAATTTTTAACTTTCCATGCTATTTTTAATTTTGATAGCATTTGTAAGTTTTGAGGTTAAAGGGATAGTTTGCCCAAAAATGAAAATTTGATGTTTATCTGCTTACCCCCAGGGCATCCAAGATGTAGGTGACTTTGTTTCTTCAGTAGAACACAAAAGAAGATTTTTAACTTTAACCGTTGCAGTCTATCAGTCGTATAGTGCATGGCAATGGTGAAGAAACAAAGTCACCTACATCTTGGATGCCCTGGGGGTAAGCAGATAAACATCAATTTTCATTTTTGGGTGAACTATCCCTTTAACTGATCTTTTTTTTTCTAGAAAATACTGATAAACAACATTGCATTGTATTGTATTGTGTTGAAAAACACATTTTCTTTTTTTTTTTTATGAGGGATCTATAGTCACATTAATGCTTTTTGATTTGTGGAGTACAATATTGTACACCTTTGTTTATGTTCAGCTATTTCACTTTAATGGCAAAGAAAGGAACCTATATCCTACACATAGGAGCCTGATAAAAACGCTCATTTTAGAAGAAAATTTCAAACGGCATTTAGAGGCTTTTGCATCTGAACTCTTCATATATATATATATATATATATATATATATATACACACACACACATGCACACAGTATAAAAAATGCAAATGTAAAAAATATATATTTTAAGTAGAATATTTAATTAAGTATTTTACATTAATGACATGTTAAATATTATTAAGAAATGATATCAAATGTAATTTATACATTCTGTAAAAGTTGACCCCTTCTTATCCCCAGTAGTAGGGTAAGATGTCCCTTTTTAATAATTTACTAAATTAAAAATAAACTAAATTAGCAAATGTTTCTATTTATTTCCTAATTCCTATAATACAACATTGGCATCATCCTGCACATGCTAAACTTATATCTAAATATGTTACAGTTTAAGGTAAATACAGATTGCTCTTCCTACCTCTTACCCTATAGTTTGAAATGTATTTTTTCATTAGAAAAATAGTTCTGTTTTATATATCAGTCCACAGACTCCTTCACTACCTTCATGAATGTGTTCACCTGACATAAATTAGTTACATTTGTTGGAAATGTGTGCAGAAATGGCAACACTTATATATACTATGCATACTACAGAGAAGGCAAAAGAAATACTGGCATCTCACAGAAAACCAAGAGGGAACAGAAGGATGGAGCTGGTATAATTACATGAAATTTGGCATGCATGTAAGGAATGCACATCAAGTCCCCAGAAAAGGGCAACACTAGTGTTGCTTGAATGCAAACCCAAAACATGCGTGACATCTATCTGTCATACGAGACACAAACCTCTCCTACCTCTCAGGAAACCACAGACACACACTTTGCATTTTGCAAAAACATGCACGAAAGAAGCAAGCCAGGAACAGGATAAGGGATATAAGACAGCGATAGAATGCGGTCGGTGATGTTATTGAGCCTGAGTTGAGATCAGAGCATCTATAACAATAAAAGGATGTTTTCATGCACTCCTCTGCACTTTAAACAAACATCAAATGCAAGCAAACGTGAAAAGTTCTGTGAAAATTCTCTAAAAGCATTTTTAATTTGGATTTCATCTATTAAGAACAAAAACAAGAACAATTCCAATGCTCTCATTAATATTCCATTCGCTTTTCTAGACAATGTGTGGAGTGTCTGTCACTCTGTATGTAGTTTTGCTTTCAGGTTCACACCATTCAGCGATGGAATATTACTCACGCTTGATTATTTTCCCTCTTTTCACATACATGCAGTTTTTACCTGTCTCACAAGACAGAATCTAAGTGAAACTACATATAGGCATCAATATTTGTCAGCTACTTTCCATTCCATCGCTACCACATGAAAGTTGAAAAACTGAACTTTGTTAGTCTTTGTAAAATCAGGATGTTATCCGTAAAGATTTGAGAAAAAAAACAAACAAAATGACTCACAGTGACCATAAATTTATCTCTTTTATCCTCCCACTCTTATATTTCCGATGTTTGAGTATAGGCGTACATGCAATAAAGATAAACAGTAAATAATTTCAGTAATAACACTTGTGTCATTGTATCATAATGTATAATCATTTGCTTTACAACAAAGTTCAAATATTATTTAGCAATGCAAAGCAAGTGTTCAAACAAAAAAATTCCTATACTTTATACTGTTCATTAGCACCAAATTAACATTTTCACAAGCAAATAAGTCCCAGCATACATCTTATGTGCATGTCGGTGATGTGAATTCATATTTGAGTATCCATACAGATTTTTGATCATTTGGAAATATCATAATCCACAGCTCATCTAAGGCCTGCATGAAATACTTTGTCATCAAAGTTGTCATTAAATGACAGGCAGTATTAAATCAAGCACATTTCAGAAACAAGTACTGTAAGTAAATATATACCAAGATGCAGCGTTCTGTACCTTGCGCCTTTGTAGTCAGTCGTTGTCTTCCTGTGCTGTTCTGTATAAAAACAAGAGTGAAAGGATCTTTATAGGATAAAAATGACAATATGAAAAAAATCTAAAATCTCACAATCTAAAATCTCACATCAAAGGAATGAATGCAATGTTAGAATCTTCAATTTATATCAAAGGTCAAAGATCACATGCAGCAATATTATTCTTCCATGAATAGCAAAGGACATACTTAAGACTAAAGACCATCCAACACGTCAGTCTGCAGAGGTTGAGCGCAAGTTTTCTTGTGGAAGATGAAAGGCATAACCACTGCAGTTCACTGGCAATTTAAAAAATGCTTTATGCTATGTTAAATGTTATGTTAGGTTATGTCTTTCTGTCCCCTTATATGTTTCACTGGGATAAGTAAGCACAATATTAACTGGGTAAAAAAATTGATGTTCTTTTTACATTTTAATGTTATTGTGAGATTTAGAGACAAATTATTATTTACAGATTATTCATAGCTTTTTTTACATATGAAAAGAAATAATAAAAATAATTGTATAGAATGTTGTGCTACTTTATAGCCTATGACATAATTACTGTCTTATTATAATGGAAATAAAACACCTGTTCAAAGCACAATTACAAGAAAAACCTCACAAATTAATTATAATATAGGATCTGATGATTTCACTCATTTTGAAAAGTGTGTTTTTTAAAGATTTTCTGAAATATATATATAAGGTTATATAATATATCATGTAAAGTTATGTAATATATATATATAAATTCTAAATGATCTATGGTCATTATTTCCAGCTGAGACAAATACAAAAAAGGGTTTTCCAAAAATATGAGCAATAATTGTATCATGCAAAACATCAGTTAAGTTGAAGGACAATTAATAGTTTCCGCAGCGCTGTAGTGCATTTTAAGACTCACCTGAAGTTGCCACCTTCCCACATAGAATGTGTCATTGCCAGTAGTCAGTATCCAGCACTTATTTATACCCAGAAAATACTCTGTCATCACAAAGGAAATAGAAAGAAATGTTCCACAAACAACACAGTGAGGGTATTCATAAACAACACGCTCCAACGACCAGGTGCTTATACGGCATCAAACAGTGAATCTGTCAAAAGCATAATTTTTAAAGGAAAAAAAAAAAAAAGAGTCCCAAAAATTATTTTGCCACTGACGTTTAAGAGACGGTTATGTTTCCATTTAAGTTTCCAACATCTTTTGTGCATTGTTTTAAATATACAGTCAAATGATTTACATGATTTACGTGTTTGAAGGAGGAATTTGCATAAAATGTTTCTGTGTCATTACAAAAACTATTTTACTAATAATAATAAACATCATCATCATGAAGTCTCATGATCTTTATCATGCAACCAGAATATTAATAACAATTGCTCCCTGGAAATTACATAAATGATGACATAAAAACCAATGAATGATTAAATTATGATGAAATTATGCAGGTAATTCTATGTACATTACATGAAAAAATTCACTGTAACATTTTGTGCCACTTTTATAGGAAAATAAGTGAGAACCGTGAAGGCAAAATCATCACCTGTCATATGAAGAAAAGTATGCATTAACAGTTTCCTGTACTGCTGTGCCATTCAAATGAAAGTTACTTTATTGTCATTTCTCTCCTACAATATGTGGTATAAGACGCAGAGTCACAACGCAGAACAAAGGTTACAACAGCCAAAAACATACAGTAACAGCATAATGTAGACAGTCGACTGCATAATGACATGAGTGTTTAATAAAGGAATGATTCACCCCAGAAATGAAAATTCTGTCATCATTTACTCACCCTCATGTTGTTCCAAACCTGTATGACTTTCTTTCTTCTGTGGAACACACACACACACATAAAGATATAAACTAAAAAGTCCACTGCCCATTCAATGAAAATCAATTCAGCAATGTTGTTTGAAACCCAACTCTCTTCACACAGAAAATCACAAAGGTTTGGAACGACATGAGGGTGAGTTAGAAATGAGAACATTTTCAGTTTGGGTTGCACAACCCCTTTAATATCTTTGCTGTGTGTTTTTGTCAACAAATGTTAGATTTTACAGTGTAATATATCACAGTATAAAATATCCTTAGTGAGAATATTGTTGCACTTTCTCACTGAATGAAACAAGCTGAAGAAAATCCCTGGGGAAGATCAACTAAACAAAGTGCTTTGAATAGACTTGGCAACCATTAAAATCTTTAAGCTGCAATGGACAGAACTGCAACATGTTTGACCCTTTTGTTCTTCAGCAGTAAGGCTGCTATTTTTAAAGCATGACATTTTCTTGGCTCGCATCTGTATGTTTCTGGTTATCTGGATATCTGCTTCAGCAGATATTTATCTTTTTTTACACAAATATGAGTCAAATGTGTT
This sequence comes from Sinocyclocheilus anshuiensis, assembly GCF_001515605.1. Classification (NCBI taxonomy): domain Eukaryota; kingdom Metazoa; phylum Chordata; class Actinopteri; order Cypriniformes; family Cyprinidae; genus Sinocyclocheilus; species Sinocyclocheilus anshuiensis. The sequence goes on along the minus strand of NW_015552843.1, from coordinate 1,495,930 downwards.
TTAAGTAGTATGACTCAGTATTTCTTATTGTAGGTGTTCTCTAATTCAGCTGATTCTGATCCGTTTGTAGGCGTAGAAGACTGATTCTACATTGTAGTGTTGCCACTGAAACAACATGACCCAATATTCATATGTGAGAATTATCACACGAACTACCAACCAGTGCCTGACCAAAGTGCAAACGCTGATGTTGAAATGTGAAACTGACTGGGATTTTGAAAACTGGGTCTCACAGTGTTTTGTTTTACATGTGAAACTTTGATCTTAATTTCTAACAGCGGGCACACATTCATCAACAAAACCGCTGTTTTCAAGGCTTCCAAAAACTCTGCTTATCACAGCTTTCACTGTAATAAACACCAATAACCGACCGTTAGTGAGTGACCTTTCTAGCAGAGGACATCTTCATAGGTTAGTTTTGTACTATTCTGAGGTGGGTTTTGCTTATGACACGTTTAGTGCAGATATTTCAATCTTGCTTTTTCATAGCAGGATGTGATCGTTTCAATATTAATTTTTGGACCTATTTAATTCTAATAAGGCACACTGCAATAAAGCTGGATCAATGCATCCAAATCATAGCTATAATGACTAAACTTAACTGGCTTCATTTAAAGCAAACAATTACGAAAACGGCTGCTGCAATCACACAGACACTCACACACACAAGAAATAAAATTTACATAAATGGGACTGTCCTCACAAGAGCAAACGACAAGTTTGTTTTGAAGAGAATTCTTATTTTTGTGGTTAGCAAATGTCACACATGACATGTTCTGATTTCTGATAAGCTGCATTCTGATTTCCGCTGAAAGCCCGTCACTCAACGTCGACACTCACACGATTTTACACTCCAACAAATATGCACAGATAAACACTTTCACTGGAACGAGTGACAAACACTCTTTCTAATTACGGAAAGGGACTTATCGCAAATAAATCTCTTTAGAATCAGTGAACAAATTCCATGCTGTACTTCTATATTTTATTGACTTTTATCAGTCATTAAAGACTATTCTGTTATTTGCGCTAGGCATTGCATTGAACAGGTGAACTGCATTAAGGGTGAGGGATGGATGCTGATGCAGATGAAGTGGAAGTTAATTCATTATCAACCTTTTGAAGCACTTCTATAGACTATGAAACACATCTAGCCTAAATACAGTTTTAAGCCAGTTTTTGCCTCGAACTGGCCTTTGAGGTAGAACTCAGGGTGAAGAAATTGATTTGCACAGGAAAGTAAATATTGAGGATTCATCTGTGTTAACAGACAAAACAGGAATCAGGCATTGTGCAATTATTTAAAAATAAAATCACAAAAGGTAATTAAATTCAGAAGTATGTCATGTGACAAAATTCTATTTTAAAAATGACAACATTGCAATAAAATGAGCAATATGAAATTATGGTAATGTTTTCACATACACACACATACATACATACATACATACACACATACATATATATATATATATATACATACACATATACATTTATACATACACACATATATACACACATATATATATACACACATATACACACACACACATTTTTATAGAAATTGATTCTGTATAAAACAAATGTAATATTATTTTAAATAATATTTGAAATGTCTTATTATATTTGTTACATTCTTTTAAAATAGCACAAAACATTTATTCAATAATTATTTTTTATTTATTCAGCCATTAACACCACAAGTGTCACCATACCATATCACACACACACAGGGCCTTTGCTGGCCAAATGGGTGCCCTAAGCAGAATTATATAGTTGTGCCCCCTCCAGTGCTTGACGGTACCGCTTCATCCTCTTTTGTAACAAATGTCAGCATTGACCCTGCATTAAATGAAGCAGAATATATTAGTCACTGAAGAATTACTGAGTGCACTTTTAAATAAACAGTTATTGTTAGTTAAAAAAAAAAAACATAAGTAAATTAAGAGCAGTCGGTGTAATAAAACATAGTTTTAACAACAACAACAACAACAACAAAAAAAAGACAGTTACCTCCTATGGCTATAATTTTATTAATACAGTTGTCTGATTGATTTTATAGTTTCAAGCATTCAGAAATCACACAAAAGAAAATTAAGCAGTTTTACTACTATAAAACCATGGTTAATTTTTGAAATTATAGAGGCTGTCGCATTTCTATCGCGAAAAAGTGGCCAAAAATTAAAGATTAAGTGGATATCTGAATTAAATGTTTGGTCAATATTAAACAAGGATTTGATCGTCTTGTTGGTCAATAGCCTATTAAACAATGATTTTATCGTCCTGTAAGTGTAGCAGCAGCAATTACATGGCCTTTGGCGCCCTTTGCAGGCATTTGTAATAATATGTAATGTACATAAATTGTTTATTTTGTTTTACATTATGCATTTTTAACAGTGTCATTCAATGAAACCATATGATTATTATTAATTAACCAATCATTATTGCCTCATTGTTTTTAGTGAATTTTAAGTCGTTTTAAAGGCTGTTGTTCGCTTAGGTCTGTTTTTATTACCACAAAAAATGATCTGAATACGTCTTTGTAAATTATTATTTGAAGTAACAAAACCATTGTTAATTAACCATTGTATAATAACCCCTACAAATACAACTCATTATATACACTATAAAGACTTTAAAGGAGACAGACATCTAGCCTAGATGTTTGTGAAAGATGTTTTCTCTGTTTTGGAGGGATGATTGACGTATTGACACAAATTTCAAATGATTTTCAATGGTCGCTTTGTCACGTCCAGTGTACAAGACAGACTTTAGCTGTTGCGGCGCAGACACGGTGTTACTATCGAGAAGAAACAAAGCAACCTCGGCGTCCTATCGCAGGCCTTCCGCTCCTTGAATTCTCTCCAGCGCTGGAAAGCTTCTCTTTCTGTCGCTCGGCTCGCTAATGTCCATCCTGTGCACTGAACGCTCTCTCCTCCACATCATGAGTAGACACGCCCCTTACTGCTGATTGGCTACAAGTTTGTTTCGCTAGTCAGCCCGAATCAGTTTTCTAAAGCGTAAAGAAAAATCGCTTGCCCCACCTTTAAAACACGTTATTAACGTCAACAGCCAAAAAGGTTTCACAGGATTATGAACGTACCTGAAACTGAAAGTGATGCATGGGCTTCATCTTGGGCTTTTTTTTTCTTTTTCTTTTCTCGGCGCCTGACTGTTGATGTGTTTTCCCGGGCATAGTTGTCCATCAGTCAGCCTCAAACATGAGACGGGCACGGATGCGGGAATGGCGCGTCACGTGTGCTTAGCCTACTGCCTACGTTCTCCGTAAAATGCATTTTTTATAATTATACATATAGATATGTTCATGTTTATATTTTTATTTATGTATATGTATGTGTTTTTTTGAGCAACTGGGATGGTGCCCCCCTGGGAGTTGGTGCCCTACGCAAACTGTGTACTCTGCGTGTGTACTGCACACACACACACACACATGTCTGGTCAGCTATCCTTGTGGGGACTCTCCATAGGCGTAATGGTTTTTCTACTGTACAGACCATATATTCTATTGCCCTACACCAACACTACACCTAAACCTACCCCTCACAGGAAACTTTCTGTATTTTTAGATTTTCAAAAAACTTCATTCTGTATGATTTATAAGCTTTTGTACCCGTGGGGACCACAATTTAGGTCCCCACCGTGACACGGTGTCTACACACACTAATGCAGTGCTGAAGAAGGCACATCAACGCCTTTTCTTCCTGAGAAGGCTGAGGAAGTTTGGCATGAGCCCCAGCATCCTCAGAACATTCTACACCTGCACTGTGGAGAGCATCCTGACTGGCTGCATCACTGCCTGGTTTGGAAACAGCACTGCGGGCAACCGCAAAGCTCTGCAAAGGGTCGCGCGAACTGCCCGCCACATTGTTGGAGGTGAGCTTCCCTCCCTCCAGGACATCTACACCAGGCGGTGTATAAGGAAAGCCCGGAGGATCATCAGTGACTCCAGCCACCCATCCCACAGACTGCTCTCTCTGCTGCCCTCAGGAAGACGTCTCCGCAGCATCCGATCCCGCACTAGCCGACTGAGGGATAGCTTTTTCTCTCAGGCTATCAGACTAATGAACAATCAGAACTAATACACCCTACAGCCTACTCCCACAATACGGTAGGCCACACACTGCACTTTAACTCCAACAGTTCAATACTGGACTATACATACACACTGCATTTAAACACAATAATCTATCTGCTACCACTGGATACCATCCAATGCACATCCATGACATTTTGCGTATCCAGTTAATGTATAATCTGTTGCACCTTCGCATATTTTGTGTATATATGTCTACATAATGTAGAATGTGTACATGCTGTGTATAAATGTGTATTGCTAACTGCATGTACATACTGTGTATAATGTGTAGTGCTAACTGTAAGTATGTCTAATAGTACACTGTGTGTACTGACTATATGTATGTGCATATTGCACATTGTCATCTGTTGAGGTCTGTATGTTTATATGTAAATTGTTTCTGCACTGTCTGGAGCACGCTCCCAAGAATTTCACTCACCAAGGCACGTGTGCTGTGGTGATGTGACAATAAAAGTGACTTGACTTGAGTCCCCATGACTCTGTGTGTAGTCAGGTTTAAGTCCCCACCAGGCAGGATATATAAACCAGTACACACACACACACACACACACACAAATAAAAAATTAAAAATCACGCCACATTGTCATCAGTGTCTTTACTGTGATTTAGAACACCATAGATGGCAAACTGACGTCTTTCTCCAATTTGAAATAAGCAGTAGTTTTTGAACTTAGTACAGTAGCATCTGTCGTTCTGTCCACTAGAGGGCGCGTAGTGGACACTTAGTGTCCTTATTCATTTACAGTAAATTAAAACATTTAAAGAAAATTAAAGCGTTTTCTACTTGAGAGTAATGCTAAGTGATTTAAGATATTATGATTATTAAGAAGAATATATACAATTATTTTAATAATCATAATAAAAGATGATTATAATCACATACAAAAATATTCAACAAAGTTAAGGGAATATTTAGACTTGTTCTATGAGGTAACAATGTTTAACTTTATAGCCCAATAAATCATCTTTACATCTCAGACCATGATTGCATCACATAATAATCGTTTTACCGACAGAAAGGGAAAGCATTAGTCTGACTGATAAAATATTTACATTGTATATCTACATTTTTGTGCTGATTACATTTAAATAAACTTTTAAAAATATTACCAAATACGCCTGTTTTGTACTTTCATTCCTTTCAGACTGGTTGTGTGTCCTCAGGTCGGCTTTTCCTTTGTCGGGTAAGGCCATCTGTTCCTGCGGCTTCCAGCGGTTCAGGCAGCTGTTTGGCCAGACATGAGGGCACGCAGCGGATCGCTGTGTCACGCAGAGACAAAACACCTTTTTACCAGGAAGTTACAGATAGATTAAACGCTCACACACCAAGGGCCTACTGAGCGAGCTGGCTTACAACATTCCTCTCTTCAATCAAAAATGTGCCAAAGACCCAAAAGCCATTGAGGAGAGACGGGAGTGTTGTAAACACATTCTGTTTAAACTTTGATATATTCCTATATTAATAAACTAAAATAGTTAATAAATAAATTTCTTATCCACAATGTTGCATGAATTTATTATGACAAAGCTGTCACTGGGGCAGTTCCCTAAGGTACATAAAATCTTATTTACCTCTAAATTGTAGCATATAAGTACAAAAAGTACATATTTAGTTAAAAGTACATAGCCTATTAGTAGCCTAATTTTCTGACAGGATTTTATCCATTGTTAACCCTAAAATACAAGACAACATAATGGCTATGAAAACGGGTAAAGCCTGGACTTTTAATAAAAATGTAGCCTACTTATTTTGATGCCAATCTCCATCCCCCACCCAATTCAAAAGGGTAAACAAATATAAAAAATTAATTCAAAACTACAAAAAGAGAGACCTACTGATATAGCTAGGCTATATAAATGCCATCTATTTGTAAATATGCTGATATATGTTTTATTTTTTTTTATTTTTTTAAACACTGGCCATTTAAAAGTTGTGGTTGTCTATGTGACTTCAGTGCACCACTGTGACTGTTGGGGAGAACAGCGTCAATTAGGCTGCCGAAAAATCCCGAGACGTTTCCGAAGGGATCCGATCCAGAGAAAACTGAGGTAGAGCGCAGAGACGGGAGCCGCTGTTTCCAATTCACCACCGCAGAAGAACCCATTTCATTTCGTTCATTTTTCGTTACCATTCTTAATTCAGCGATGGCACCGGGATACTGACAGTCATGGCGAATTCCCGAGCAAAGAATCGGGTCTGACTGCCATATGTGATCCATCTTTTTTGCGCCTTGCATCACAGACCGTACCAGTCTTATGCATTTGAAATATATAGAGCGCTTACATGTACTGTGTACATGTCTCCACATAGAATGACTACAGTATGTGAGAGGACAACGCTGATGCCAATGGATATAAAGCGGATTTATTCCCGTCGAAGATAAGATGTGTATCGGTGTGGCGTGGGAGAAAATGTCTTTGGCTCCAGTCAGAAAATGAAGATGGGAAGAAGCGCCCTGTCCTGTAGCCCAGTACCGAGAGGAAGTCGTTATTTACACATCTAAATCTGCGCACAAGATAATGATACTGACGCTGTGTCTCAGGATTAAACGGTACCACAAAACACAGCAGAAATAGAGTAATTGTGCTATTAAACTCTGCTTGATTTAGTCACCGTGTGATGGGAATATACTGCTAAGGCTTGGCCTAGCTTTATGGAAAACCCGAAGACATGACATGCACACGAAAAAAGAGGAAACGATATTTTTTGTTTTTTAAAACCCGTATGTGTGTAATATTCCAGCTTCTGGCATAATATTGTTTAAACCGTTCAGCAAAAGACTTTACAGTGAAACAGATATTGTTTCTGTTTTTCAGACGTGACCATTCCCTGTATTAATTAATTAATTACTTTTTTTTTTTCATTCTCTGTTGTTCATAAAGGACGTAGTGGTTCATCTTGGATTCATGTGCGATTCCTTGAACGCGTTGTGTCGGGTCGATAAAACGCATTTGCACCTTTTTGTGTGTGTTTTTATTTTTCATTTATTTTTATTTTTTTCATATATTTGCAACAAGCTCCCGTTAAGGCCTACCATCGAGACAAGATCCATTGTCTGGAGGAAGATCGAGAATTATAGGTAAGAGCTCTATCACATTATGAACCTCCTATTTGATGTGTATTATATGATTAACTATAAAATGGGGAATAGCCTACAGATGCTCGAGCATTTCAATAATAACAAATAAATAATAGTAATGATAAAAAACATCAGTGTCTCTCGTCATGACGCATACTATGTAGCCTACTGAAGTGAAATGCAGGCCTGTTTTATGCATTTGTTATTTGTCCCTCATGCAAACACGCGCGGAATAAGACACACAGAGAGGGAGAGACGCTGTAGTTGTTCATGATATCTAATGATAACCATGCAGGTCACAATGCTCAGTACATCCAAGAAGATGGGAATCGCACCCAAGAGAGTTAGATAACGAAATATCAGTGTAACACTGTCTGGGACTGTAGGCTAAATGCGCTCAGTGTCCATACGGGTCATTTGCACTTTTGCGTATTGGCTGTGCGGGTCACGTCATTAGTTCTAGGTAATTCATTATTTGTATGTTCTTTCATGTGTTTGAAGTTAAACCATCGACAACGCACGCGCTGTAAAACAGGCTCCAGTTCAATAAACGATGTAGGTATATCAGTGTGGCGCTTCACCAAGCGCACCGATAGCCCAACGTAAATGAGGATGATGGAGATACGAAAAGAAAAAACGTTTTATAAAAGCTAACCACGAACGACGGGATCACATTGTTCTTTCTGTATCGTATCAAAACGATAGGTGTGGGAGAGTCGAAATGATTCAGGCTTGTTTGGTTGGTGAATTCCGCGTCGCCTCCTCCCACCGAGACCACGGTAGCGATATTCACTGCTGTTGCTATCCAGCCTTTTACCTCCAACCAACTCCCTTTACATCTGACTCCTCCCAACAACATCGAAGGCCTTCTCACTATTAATGCGAGATAAGAGCACCCCAAACCTCTGGAGGGAAATATTAAAGACTCAGAATAATTAATTAAACATAATGATAACCCAAGGGATGACAACTGTAATGGGGTACAATGTAGCTAATGTTTGTGTGTGTGTGTGTGTATGTGTTCATTCCTAAGTGTGTGAAAAATATTTATTTTACTGAATATTAGTCTGACAAAAAAAGTCTATTTTGATTTAAAATCTTGTAAATATCAAATATTATTAAACCGTTATGTACAATGCCTCTAGGAGGGCTTTACATAGGGGCAACATGTATCACAATATACTTCTCTTTTTTATTCATTTTCTGCATGTCATTACCTCTCTCTTTTATTTACTCTTATATTATTTTGTTTTTATAGAGTGATAGGTATCTTACAATATTAGTACAGTTTGGCCTAAATTTCATCAATAAATCTTTGTGATTTGGGCCCATTTGCCCATTTATCTTAACTATTTTTTTTTAAATCCCAAATACTATTATTTCAATTATTCAATAAAGTAATTTGCTTGAAAATGTATACAATAGCAACAAATATGTAACATTTACAAAAAAACAAAACAATCTATAATCAAATCTAACCTTTTGGCATTGCACATAATACATTTATGGGCTAGAATAATAGCGATAAATGGGTGTTCAGTACTGTGCTATATAGTGAGAAAACAACATTAAATGGGCCTTTGACTCTAGGGGCTATATTACCATACTAGACCATAAGGCACATTTAAATTCATTAGATTACATGAAGGCTGCAGCAGACCAGTTAGTGCTCAAAATATATAGCTAGCTTTCATTCCATACTGAATATCTGAGAGACTGTTAAGGGCCTATCAAAGAATTGTGGAGGATAGGAGGGTAAATTCTCTTTCATTGAGTAAAATGAAACTTTCATCCGCCCTCTTTGGAATGCGTACATGTCTCCCACGAGTCCATCTAGCTGAGAAAATAGAGAGGTGAACTTTCACTTATGTAGGTGACAAGAACGACAGTAGCAGCTCTGACACATCCAAATAAGCCACATTCTTGTTTAGCCCTTTATTTCACAGAACAAAGCACAAGCACATTAGCATTTACTGTGGGAACAGTCCGTATGCAAATTGTCATCTTTGGACCATAAAAATGTTAATATTCCCCCTATACCAGGTCACTTAACCGCTTATTTTGAAGTGAGAAATGTGACATTAAGCACTTGGGAAACAGTTGTTCAAGTTTCATATTCCTTGAGCCTTTCATCTTTTATTTGCATAAAGGTAAGGTTTGGTGACACGCATGTAGCACGTTATGTGACTTAACATTTATCATATTTATAATTACATTGTCATCATCGGTCTGTTTCTACCCAAACGTTGCAACAATTGAAAACATCTTCTGAAAAATAACAATACTTCAACTACACTCTAAAAAATGCTGGGTTGTTTCAACCCAACTTTGGGTCAAATATGGACTAACCCAGCTGTTGGGTTAATTTTTTTTATTAAATCCCTTTGGGTTAGTCCATATTTGACCCAAAGTTGGGTTGAAACAACCCAGCATTTTTTAGAGTGTACCTTTCTGAAATTGAATCACAGTGAAACTGCCAGTTCAAATAATACCTGTTACTGATGTAAAGCGGTACAATTTGTAAACCGGTTACAACAGGATGTCATGGTAAGGTTGTAGCATTTTATCTTCTCTCTGACAGAAACATTCACTTCAGACTCTATTCTGGCTGATTATTCCTCATGAGTGACACTTTCCTTCTCAGCTCACCTCAACGCATACAATTCTGAGTTGCATTCAGGCTTACAAAGACACATACACCGCACAAGGCAGAAGGACCCTGTAGCCTAGCAACAAGCAGCTGTAATTGCTGTGACACAAGTGAATTAGTGTTTCTGATCTAAAACAATGGGTCGGCGCAGTTCTATCTCCTGTTGGACTAAGGTACTCGATGACTTTGTCATCAGCTGGCGTCTACGTTTAGCTTTCTCTCTACCAGAGGCTGTTAGCTCAAATGGCTCTTTAAATGCTGCCAATAGCACCACAGCAGGTGAAGGTATACACCTGAATTCATGGATCAATGCTCTTTCACACTGAAAGAGCGGGATAACGCTAGCTTGGCTGTTCTACGCCACAGCAGGGGACGTGACTGTTTGGCAAGTATACATGCCCTCGTCTAAATACCATCAACCAGGGGCTGAGACTGGCTTTTCTGTACGTGGGTGCAAATGAGAAAGTCTGAGTTAGGTGGAACTTCCAGAAACATTTGGTAAAAAGTGGGCCGAAATTAATCAAGCTATGTATCTACATAGTTCAAGCCGTCACTATCACTATATACGCCAAAGCTTTTTCTTGAAGTTCTGCTGTCACCTTCAGTGCAGACTGAAAAAGATTTCCCATCCCCTAACTCTTTCATTGGCCCCCCACCCCCCTTGCCCCCGCATGCCTATACTCAACACATAAAAAGTGATGTGTTGTAACCTAGCAACAATGAGGTAATAATTACCATGAAAGACTAGTTGCTGGCATGCCATGTAGCGTGTGGTGGAAACAGCTGATCTGCTCGGCACTAAGGGGAAGCAGAAGATGTTCCTCAGCATGTTACAGCAGATGCTTACAGGAGCCCTATATATGAGTAAGAGCATAATATTTTAGTTAATGTAACATGATCTATTTGAAATAATAATAATTAAGAATGGAAACATGAAAATGTGCTTTCCTTGGGTTTTATTTACTTTATCTAATATCATTGATATTTAATATTATTGAAAAAAATGTTTAATGCATATACAATCCAGTTAGAGATGTAAATAATTAACTTAATAGAATCCTTATTTATCAAACATAAACAAGCTATTTCCTAACATACTCCACGAGGTGTCTTGAGAAATCATATCTGTCTCATCTGTCATTTACATGCAAAGTTAGAATCAAGCTACAACAGATTTTTGCATATCTGACAGACATTCTTTATCGTTCTGACACAATGCGAAACCAAATCATTGAGCCAACGCTCTTTAGTAGCATATGCAGATTGTGCACAATGCCGAGGCCGAGCAACACAACCACATTATCTAGGTCAAATTTGGACTTGGCACCATTTCCGCTGAATCAAATCTGTTTTTTCTTTGTTTTTTTCAATATAAACCTGCACTACACGGAAGTCTTGTGACCATTTCACTTCTTTTCCAGTGTCCCATGCATAGTACACATTTTTATGTCACTGTGACAAGTTAAAATATGTTTAACATTTAAAAACTTCTCCAGACTCTGCGTTACTTTCCATTTAACTTTTTTGTGTTGACAACCCATTATTTCTTTCTGACTGGAATATGAGCCTTTAAAGTGCTTGTAAACGTACTGACAGCCCTGTAAAAAGCAATAAATCAGCAAATTTAAAAGAAAAAAGATACAAAAGAGCAAATTAAAGCAGAATTACTTTTGTCATTTGTCTCATCTTTTACTTTGGGCATAATGGTTGACCAGCATTAGTGCAGTCTGAAACCTGAACAAACCTGAACAGAATGGTAATGTGAATAACAGTTTTTCCAGGAGAAAAATACTGAATTTTCCAGTATTTTCCCTGTACATTAAAGCACCAGTATGTATCCACATATGGTAAATAACTCCAGATTATCTTTATTGATTGTTATGCTTTTTAAAATCTACTTTTTAAAGTAGAAAAATCTGCAGTTTTTGCTTAATTATGAATGGCCATAGCAGTATAGTTACTGTTTTTATTCGGCACCAGTAGTTTACTGTATTTGTGTGTTCTCCTCAGTACTCCAACAAATTCACATAGTTTTATTTGCGAGGAAGAATTTGTAGTGTAGTGGTATTGAGAAAAATCTCTCTCTTTCCTGCATCAATATCACTTTATGCTATATCAGTCTTCTTGACCTAAAAATCTTTCTCTCAGGAATTACAAAAATGCTATACTTTCTCCTAAAATCAGTAGTGTTCATGGACTTTAAAGACCAGCATTTGTTTGTGTGAGAAAACAAGCGTAACAAATGTTTTGTTCTCTATTCATAGTGGAGGCCAGAAGAGGTGGCACATTTGAAGGGACGCTCCAAAGAGAACTGTACAAAAATGGGGCAATGCAGATCAAGCTTCTCTCCTTCCATTTGAGACAACAACGAAAGGCAACCACGAGGACGGACGACAGCTCAGCCGGAGGAGGCGGAGGTGGAGGAGGGAGTGGAGGAGCTGAAGGAGGAGGTGTGCGATTTGAGCAGCAAAAGGGATGGCCAACGGAAACGCAAGCAGCGATGGGCCTGGGAACCCCTTGGCAGCCGTGGTGTCCACGACAGGTGGCGTGATGGGTGGAGCACCTTCCTCGGCCGTGTCTACCTATGTGAAACTTGTCCTTCTGGGCTTGATCATCTGCATCAGCCTGGTGGGCAACTTAGTGGTATCCCTGCTAGTGTTACGGGACAGAGCCCTACACAAGGCACCCTACTACTTTCTTCTGGACCTCTGCCTCGCCGACACCATCCGCTCGGCGGTCTGCTTTCCCTTTGTCCTGGTGTCCATCAAGAACGGCTCGGCCTGGACTTACAGTGTGCTCAGCTGCAAGGTGGTGGCCTTCATGGCCGTCCTTTTTTGCTTCCATGCTGCCTTCATGCTGTTTTGCATTAGCGTCACACGCTACATGGCCATCGCCCACCACCGCTTCTACTCCAAGCGAATGACCTTCTGGACCTGCGTGGCGGTGGTGTGCATGGTCTGGACTCTGTCAGTCGCCATGGCCTTCCCACCCGTCTTTGACGTCGGCACCTACAAGTTCATCCGCGAGGAGGACCAGTGCATCTTTGAACATCGCTACTTCAAGGCCAATGACACGCTAGGCTTCATGCTGATGCTGGCTGTGCTAATCCTGGCTACTCACGTGGTCTACATGAAGCTCCTGCTGTTCGAATACAAGCACCGAAAGATGAAGCCGGTCCAGATGGTTCCAGCCATCAGCCAAAACTGGACCTTTCACGGACCTGGAGCCACAGGCCAGGCGGCCGCGAACTGGATAGCAGGGTTCGGCCGTGGCCCAATGCCCCCCACTTTATTGGGCATCAGGCAGAACTTGCACAACCAGAACAGACGCCTGCTAGGCATGGAGGAGTTTAAGGCCGAGAAGCAGCTTGGCAGGATGTTCTATGTCATCACCTTGTTTTTTCTGGTGCTCTGGTCCCCGTACATTGTGGCCTGTTACTGGCGGGTCTTTGTGAAGGCGTGCACCATCCCGCACCGGTATCTTTCCACCACCGTGTGGATGAGTTTCGCCCAAGCGGGCGTGAACCCCATCATCTGCTTTTTCCTCAACAAGGACCTGAAGAAGGGCCTGCTGGCCCACCTGCCTCCCTGCTGTAGAACTCCACCTCAACTGCCCCGTGAGCCTTACTGTGTCATGTGAAGATGAGTGTTCATTCATAATGTTTTGGGGGGGGGGTTTTCTTTCTCTTCTGGATGGTCAGAGAGTGGACAGCCAGGGGGGTAGTCTTAAGAAGGGGGTAGACCATAAGAAGTCTTTAAAGATGGAGACACGAACGAACTTTAAGAGCTGTTGTGGCCTTTGATTCAGTTTAAGATGCTTTAAAAGGGTGGATGTCACGGAATACGCATCTACTGTCATCTTAATGATTTTAAGGGGGAAATGGGCTCTACGCTAATGTGTGGTTTGGTAAATCAACTCTAAACAGGTTTGGAGAACCGTATGTTTTGCGCTAGGGTGGTACAAATCAACCAAACTGGTGGTCTATTTTATGGTGAATATATGAAGGCTATTTCAAATGGCTTCTCATGATCGATCTCAGCCAACATTACCATTTGGTTTGGCTCAGTATCTGTATCCCTTTACCAGGATCCTGAGGGCCTCGAATCAAAGATTTACAAAAATATTGTTCATGCCTTGTGAACAGCTGCACTCCTGGCAGAGTAATTTATATTATTTAACTACTGATTCAAAAATACTCTATGTGCATGTGTATTACCTTATCTTTAAGGGGAAACAAACTTGAGATTAAACTGTTTTTAAGAATGAGTGCCAAGCATAAGCCTCGAGGAATGAATGAGGCTGACAAAAAAAGACAAATTTCCTCAAATTTATGCTAATTAGTTGGGCTGAATCCTTCCTGTGGCTCCATCAGGCAGGAATTAAGATGCTCATGAAAACAGTGTGTAAACAAAAGCAACTTCCAGAACAAATAATGTTTTCCTCTCAAGTTGATTCAAAGGGATTGTAGATGAAAGGAGCTGACTGAAAATATGAATCTGTGTGAAATATGGCCTATTCAGGTTTGTAGGCGCTCTTTCCCTGAGCAACGTAATTTATTGTTTTGGTTTTTTTGTCTCTTTCTCTCTCTCTTAACTCTATTTACTTATTAATTCATAAAATATTTTCGAGCATTGCACAAAAGAACTCATGCTCTTATAATTTCCATAATGAATCTGAACATATGACCAGTCTCATGATATTCAGACCAAGAAAAGGTGAAGTATTTTACTGTAAGTGGTCTCATTTTGTGAAGAGACAGATCAGGATTGAGTAGCATATGCAGATTATATTATGTTAAACAACCGATCATTTATCCTTCCGAACGATTGCACAGAAGGTGTTGTAGAGGAGAAGTTACTTAGTCTTTTGCGTCTTGAATTACTTGAATGAAAGTTTGCTAGCCTATCGGAGCTATACAAAATCGAAGCGTTTTTATTATATGTGATTTTCATACATGTATCTTGGACGTTAATGAATTCAGCCTTTACATTTTCAATCATATGTATGTGAAAGGTAGGTTGCATTAGAGGTATTTTAGTTTGCATTTACTGTGTGTTACATACTAACACATGATATGGGGATTTCTGAAAAGTTGTTGGTCAGGTAGTAACAAGGAACCTAAAGTTGAATGTTTGTGCTGGATTGAAGTCTGATGGTATAATTCGGCCTCCTGTTAAGCAGAAATCAAACAAAAATCTCATTTTAATCTTGTAATAAAAATATGAATGTGTTTGAGATAAGGAAAATACATGAGCTGTTAGTGGAATGTTTAGATTTATTTTTTAAAGTATTCCATTTCATTAGGAGCTAACAAGTGGGTGAACTAAATTCCGAAAATGCGTTCAGTGTCAAATGAATTTCCCTTAATATTTTGCACACAACTCAAGAAATCATTGATCAGCCACATGATTTCTCTGGCATATTTTGACTTGAATCAGAATGCTGACCAATGCAGACAGGACAGATTGTAATATTTCTGTGAATGTTCAATGAGATCTCTCTGTCGGTAGGCATGGATTGGTAGGAGCGATCAGACTTTCTTTTTCTGAAACCTGTCATTGCGAGAACACAGAAAAACAGCAGAAAAACATCTATGAGGAACAGAAAAAGAGGAATAATTATTTCTGTTATCTGCATTTTATGCCTTACTCCATTACCAAGGTTTAATGTATGCTTCTATAGACACCAAGAAATCATAGTAAAATATATGCTGGTGAAAACACAACACTGTGTATTTGTGGATTATCAGAGGACACGTCTCGCTGCCCTTCATAAGCCTACAGGTTGTGGGTAAAAAGACGGCTGCATCGGCTGCATTATTGAATTTGCGAACTGCGACACGTGGGAGTGTACAATTTTGCTCAGTTCTCTGGAGAGACTTGAATTTACGAAGAAAAAAAAAACGTGACACAGAGACACATTGATTTTCAGCGGAATTAAAAGGAACTTCTTGGATTCTTAAGGATTTCTTTGAGACTTTTTCTTGTTCTTGTCTTTGGGTGGGACTGGGTTGGGGGACAGTATGTGAATGACCGTTTGGGCTATTGTTGTATTCACTTGTGAATAGGAAATTGCTTGGGTCGGTGTTAGGGTTGGGTGAAACGGATGTGATTTTGTAACGAGCAAAAATGCCTGGTAGAACATTTTTAGTTGCTTCAGGCATCTTATCTTTTGTAAAATAACTGTGAACCTCTGTGTAATTTCATGTGTATTATATGGACAACGCACTAACTTCAAGTGGGGGGCAGAGTGAAGGGTGGGGTTACGACCCTTGATCGTCATCTTTTTACCACGCATGTGTGTGTGTGTGTGAGTGTTTACGCTGAGTATGAGTGTGTTAATGGAACTGGGTACTCATGAGAAACAAAGAAAAGGTGAAAGGTCAGAGACACAGCATCTGATAGGAACCACTCCTGTAGTTGATCCACTAAAACTTCCGTTTTCATTGATACAACACAACTGTAAAGATTACAAAGAGCTGAGCCTTAAACAAGACATAATGTTGATTCAAATCAACAGGGAATATGGATCATAACCAACACTCAAAAAGGAATGCATCTTGTTTACCACATCTTGACAGCTTCATGAAAACAGACATCAGTCATTGTTTGGCAATTCCAGCCTTACAATGATTGCTGAATATAAATAAATCATTTTTGTTCAAAAAATTGATCAATTAGAATTATATGCGGCTAATGAATGTTGATATTCAAGTTGCTCATTGGATTTTAATCAGCAATTGACCATTTTAGTGTTAACAATTTAGCGAATCAATCAGTTTTTATTTTATCTGCAATTCTGGGGTCTTTTTCACCCCAGAATTGATCAAACTAACGGGTGTGCACAAAGAACTGCATACTTTTAGGTAAACAAATTAAAGAAAAGAAAAGAACCCTGGATATGATGAGGTGAAACCATGACATCCATTTTGATAAGCTGTATTAGACAAAAATGAGTTTGAGTTTAATTATTCTAAACAATGCATCTAATTTGCAGGCAAAGCCTGGTGCATAATTGATTTGTGGTAAGTTTTACTTATACCTGTGTCTTAATTTTTTGCCTTTTATATGAATTATTGATAGTGCCTGACTTGATCATAAAATCATGATTCTGATTAATCTCTCGTAATTGCCAAATCATAATATCTGAACATGAATGAGTATGTGATTTTATCATGCTGGCTCACTGAACTGCTGAAAAATCTGAATGAAAAACAGCTTCAATATGACAAGCCACTCATACAGCTAACTATTACAAGAGCAATAGACAGCACCTATCTATCATGGGATGAAATTCATCGGACAAAATTTTAGTTGAGCAACTCGGGAGTTGTTTATTTGTGAATGCATGATGAATGAAGGGGGTAAAGGAAAAACTGCGGGGGGGGGGGAATGAGGAGGAAACGTGAGTCAGCTTTCAGATATCTTGATCTGTAAATCAACAGGATTTTTTTTCCCAACATGACAATAAAAGTTTACTTTTGTTGCATTTTTGACTCCTAATGTTGTGTGACCTTTTAATCAGTACAGTAAGAAATATTCTTGATTGAGTTTTAGTCTTTGTTATTTTGTCAACACTTCTGTATCCTGAATTTTGCCATTTCGCAGGCACACCGCTTGGATTATGAGTTGACCTTTGACCTAATCTGCCTGATACTTATGGCTGATGGTCCGCACTGCAGAAGGGCCAGAGTGAGTCAGCTAAAATGTGTCAGAGTGACAGTGAACTAAACAGGATGGGCATTTCCTCTTTATAGATCAACAATTTAGATTAACCTTACATCAGATTTTCATGAGAAATCATCATGAGAAAACAAATCTGTTCATTCAGGTCTTCACAATGTTCCTCTGATCCTTCCAATTACAGAATATTTGCATGAGCCTCTAATAACGTCATATTGTAGCAGGCTTGATGTTTCTATGGCCACCTCATTAATATTGTAATCTAAAGGTTCCAGTGATGAGCAGCATTGAAAGTGGGTGAACATTAGTCCACTCGGCGTGAGATTGGCCATGGTTAGATGCTCAGACCATATGTGTGAGGTCAACTGATTAATGTTTGCCAGTCTGCGCTTAGTGAGGTTTGATCCACAACAAATCCAATAAAGCAACCACTCGCACTCAGACTCATGGCGGAAGGAAAGAGGAGAATATCCGGATGTTGTGTATATAGAGTAACATATCAGTAGGTTCTATACACATTCTAAAAAATGCTGGGTTAAATACAACCCAATTGCTGGGCTATTTTACCCAGCACTGGGTTGTATTTAACCCAGCATTTTTTAGAGTGCAGGGGAGAAGATAACTGAAAAAGAGGTATGGATAGATAAATGAACAGAATGATGGCAGGAAGGAAGACTACAACAGCAGAGAGAGAGAGGGGGACAAGAAAAAGTGCTGGCCTGGAGGAATCTCACCTCCCCATGGGAGGTTAAAGCTGAGCTGAGCTGACTGTCTGTCTGGCCCAAGCTGGGGATTCAGGCCACAGATAAAGTGAGGCCAGATGACTCGATCTGTAAGGTTCTGCTGCAGCCTCTCCCATATTCACTGCACACATTATTGCTGTTTTATCTTGTAGCTTTATAGCTATATATATACACTGTATATTACATGGATAGAGACAGCTGTATGTGTTACAAAAGCCTTGTATGTCTACAGTTCACATTTTTGGAACAATCATACAAAATCCTTCTGTAACTTTAAAAGAAATTGATGTATATACTGTTTCCACCTATATTTCTAATCTGCAACTCTGACATGGTTATCTTTGTAATTTTCACAAACTTTAGACCTTTTGAGGTGTAGACTTTTTTTTTGGTGTGTATAACTCCCTTGTTGGTATTTTATCTGTATAAATTTGCTTTACATTAAATGTAAGGCGCTATGAATACAATAGCACCATCTGGTGGCAAATAGGCATCTATAGAGGTAAGCAACATTCTTGACGTGAGAATCCGTATCACCTTGAATAGTATCAAAAGTTTTATTAACTTGATAAAAGAACATAAAACAGGTATAATCATTGTGGGAAAACGTTATTTTATTAAAACAGTGCTGAAAATAGATTGAAATAATTATTAACTGAATTAATAAAAGCCACCAATGCATCACACATAAAAAATTAAAATATAAGTGTATATATATATATATATATACATACACATTCACACAAAGTAAAAGAATAAATAAACATATACAAAAAAAAAAAAATCATGAAATGTGTTAAGATCTTGACATGTATTTTGATGCCTGTCATAGTACACATGATTGTGTGTGACCTGGATTAAAACAGATATTTCCGGCAGGTCTTTACTCCACACTTGCACTCCATATGGATCCGTTTGATGGGTGATCCTTCAATTCCAGCCCGACTGAATTCTGAGTCCATTTTGGAACTCTCTGCATCTATTGGATCAACTGCAGCAAAAATGAGGAGTACTCATTAGGCATTTACTACAAATGTTTGTGTATAAAATATGGTTTATCTTTTCATTATAAATAGTCCCACGCCTAAAAATGTAAGGGAAAAAAAACAAAAGAATTAAAAAATTTCCTACCAGTTATTTTGTAGTCAAAGGTGAGCTCTTCTCCTGCTTTGATCCCTCGTTTTGCAAAGAATGCAATTCTGGGAAGGCGCTCATCCAAGTTATCAATAAAAACATTATACACTTGCAGGTTTGGATCGCACTGGAAAAACAATAGAAATATTTATTAATTTCATGCTTTGTGAAGTTTTAAGTTATAATGTTAATATATTAATTTTATTTATACCAAAAATATACAGGATAAGCCACTATTTTCTATTTAATAGATTTAAATTTATTCCTGTCACGGCAAAGATGAATTTTCAGCAGACATTGCTCCAGTCTTCAGTGTCACATGAGCCTGCAGAAATCATGATTTGGTGCTCAAGAAACATTTCTTATTATTATCAATGTTAATGTTTAATATCTGGTGTATGCGAAATTCCAATGTGGTTATGTTTTATATTTTTCATATTCATTCGTACAGTATATTCCTTATGAGTTATCCTTTATTATTATTTTATTATGTTATACTCGTATGAAATATTCATATTATTCATATTACTGTTTCATGTTACTCATATACTCAAATTATTCATTTATTCTTCTTTATTACTGTTATTTTTAAATGTTCCTAAACATTGCAAAAATATTTGAGTACAGGTTACTATAATGCCAGAATTCGTTAACAATTAATATCAAGAAAACACATATTCATGCAACATACCTTCTATAAATAAAAATCACTTTACAAGAATCTGTTCCAAATTACTTGATAGAGAGCCCAGATGATGTGTACAGCTAGTTAGTGCTCACGCTGTGGTTGACAAAGTGAGAAATGTTTCCATAATGAGCTGCATCGATGGTGTAGACGTCATCCACATAGTCCAGATCAAACAGGTAGGTGACGCCTTGCTTATCGTACACCACTCCTCTCCTCTCTGCTTCTTCCGTCGTGATGATCTGATGCAACACAAAGCTGACAGCAGGTCAGTAAACAACATTCACAGAACAGGCTTCATCGAAATTAAAAATTTTTAGGGATAAAATAAATAAAAATGAAAAATCTGTAATCATTTACTCACCCTCATGTCATTCCAAACATGTATGACTTACTTTCTTCTGTGTAACACAAAAGAAGGTATTTTGAAAAATATCTGTACCATTTTTTGTCTGTTTTGGACCCCATTGACTTTCACTGTATAGACATAAACAGTTAAAGCATTCTTCAAAACACCTTTTGTCAGACTTAATATATTACATACGAATATATTTAATACATTAAATATAAAATTTTAGCTGTTTACACAGGTTTGGAATGAAATTTATTTGGTGAACTATCCCTTTAACTTGCTTACCTCTCCAAGATACTCCATAACGAAGCTGTTTTTGTAAATCCTCTGCAGCGTCCGCACTCCCCAACCTCTGCCATTGGCTGTTTTGAAGATGCATAGATCATACTGAATACCTTTTTGCACAACCCTGTTTGCACAGTCTGGCCCACATCTGCACTTGGAGTTACACTCGTAGATAGGCACACCGGGCATCACTTTCACCTGTCTGTTGTCATTATATGCCCTCCGATGCTTCAGCAGCCCTGGACAGCAGCCGTCAACCGGCTGAGAGAAGCAATCGTCACACTCACAGCCCACTATCACTGGATTCACATTCACTCCTTTCCCTAACTTATTCTCATTAATGTAGATGAAGTTCTTAGGAGGTCCGTCCAGGTCGACCTCATTGCAGACGAATATGCGGCCCTTCTGCTTGCAGGTCTGGTTCATGAGGTCTTCCCATTTCTGAAGCTTCAAACGTTGCTTGGCCCTCTGGAGAAGGAAGGAGACTATAGGGGCACTTAAAGACTCAGAACCAAGCGGTTTGTTGGCCTGGAGCAGAGCCGTCTTCATGTCTTGTCGGAATTGGTGTAAGAGTATGGGGCATTTAAGATTTTTGAGAGGCTCCCATGTGTTTTCTGACTCCGTGTAGCCTTTCCACTTGACCAGGAAGAACTCTCGACCCTGAACAGGCATATTTTAAAGGTTACAGTGATATGAATCATGTAAATTTGGAGAAACAGTTGGAGCCACAAATGACTAGATCACAGTGGTACATACAATGCATAATTAATATCTCACCTTGTGTTTTTTGTAGTTACACAGATACTCCACTTCATAGTCATTAAAGTTGTTCTTTGTCACACTCAACTGTTTGCAAACAAGTCTTTCTCTGCGGCACAGAGCCTGGAGGTCCTCCCATGAAAGTTTGCAAGACACCCTGCAATCTTAAACCATACGTAAGGGGCTCCATAATGTTTATTCCTTGAGAAACTACTGTAACCTTAAACACGTTAGTGTCACTTGCTGTACATACACGAGTAATGTTATTAACTATTTAAAAGCTCCCTAGTATAACAGTATTTAAAAGCGCACGTTTGTTCGTTGCAGTGTGTTTGGGGCGTGCATCTTAATACCACTGTTCGCTATTTGAAGAAAGCAAAAGAAATCCTACCTTTCAAATCTCGCGCCATGGTCGCCTCGAGCAGGCTGGGTGGATTCCCAGTGCCGGAAAAACGCGTTACGGCATTCGCGTTGATGATTGGTCGAGCTGTAGCAAAGTCCCTTAAAGGGATAGTTCACCCAAAAATGCAAATTTGATGTTTATCTGCTTACCCCCAGGGCATCCAAGATGTAGGTGATTTTGTTTCTTCAGTAGAACACAAACGGAGAAGTCAAACCGTTGCAGTCTGTCAGTCCTATATTTAATGTTTATCTGCTTACCCCCAGGGCATCCAAGATGTAGGTGATTTTGTTTCTTCAGTAGAACACAAACGGAGAAGTCAAACCGTTGCAGTCTGTCAGTCCTATAATGTAGGTGGATAGGAATCACGGCTTTGAGAGTCATAAAACATACACAAACAAAACCAAATTAAACCCTGCGGCTCGTGACGATACACTGATGTGTGAAGACATGAAACAATCGATCTGTGCAAGAAACTGAACAGTATTTATATCGTTTTTTACCTCTGATGCACTGCAATGTCCGAACTGTCCTGAGCGTGTCCTGACCGCCACCTATCTCTCAAATAGACCATTGACACTCTATCTACAATCTCAATCTCTGAAGAAGACGCCTCACGCGCAGGCTGAAGAAGAAGATGCGAATGCGCTCAGGACAGTTCAGACATTGCGGTGAAAATCAGAGGTAAAAAACTCTGTGTCTTTTCAGATCAATGTATCATCACGAGCCCCAGGGTTTAATTTGGTTTTGTTTGTGTATGTTTTATGACTCTCAAAGCCGTGATTCCCATCCACTGACATTATAGGACTGACAGTCTGCAACGGTTTGAGTTAAAAATCTCCGTTTGTGTTATACTGAAGAAACAAAGTCACCTACATCTTGGATGCCCTGGGGGTAAGCAGATAAACATCAAATTTTCATTTTTGGGTGAACTA
>NW_015552843.1:1438097-1472731 GCF_001515605.1 Sinocyclocheilus anshuiensis | reverse complement strand
TCACTCGGCGGCCATCTTTGAAACGCCTCTCGGGCATGCAAGTGCAGCTCCTATCTCTTTGAGTGGGGAAACATCAAATTCTCCAAAACTGTTCACTAAGCTTACGGTTAAATTTCATATTTGAAATCACCAATGAAATCTGACAACAACTGTATCATAAATGTTATTTATTTTGCTCAAATAGCGTTAAAAAGGCTTATTTTTCACGCTAGATCAGCCAGTGCGCATGCTCAGTCCTAACCGCACGTCTCAGAGCGTTGACTGTTTCTATAGCAACCGGGACTTCTAAGGCGGCTGCAGTGACACGCTGACTTTACCGATTAGCGATTGGCTCTTTTGCTCAGAAGGCGGGGCTTCGTTCGATAGAGCGGCCATATTGAGTGTTGCATTTTTCTTTTTCCACATTCAAAACTACACCAGTGACACGTCTTGGGTATTCTATAGTCTTTGGCTGTAGCTAGGAGAAGAATACATGAGGCCTCAGTGAAGGTCGTCTAGTGTCAACAACTAAAAATCACTATTTGTTTTTGTATTATTTATTATTTTATTATTTATTTTATTTTGGATGAACAAGAACATTACAATTTTAATGAACAAATCGTGAAGTGTCTGCAAAAAAATTAAATAGGCAAAGAAATTGCCAGGCTTGTGTCATATTTAATTTTTGACAGGAGTAAATTCAGTATTGAGTCTACCATGGTTCGTCTTTAGGATTTATAGGTTCAAATGTAACTCTATAGCATCCACAATTTAACCACTGATAAATATGTACATATATATATATATATAATTTTATTTATTTACTTATTTTTTTTAACATAGCCTATATATCTGGGGCCTAGTCTTTAGACTTAAGAATTGGGAATAATAAATTATTGTGTACTTGTTATAAAAATGTACTAAACAGTACATTTAAATAGTGAACTTAACAGTAAACTTAAGGTACTATATTAGAGATTACAAGCAATAAAATCTTGTTATGCTGGTGAGATTTACATTTCATTACACTGCACTTTTAAATACCTTAATTTAGTTTCCTGGCCCCAGTGGAGTCACAGACATATAAAATGGAATAATGTCACAACTAAAGTATAAGACTATACAAATATATACATTTTTTCTCTCTTTTTCTTCTATATAACAGTAACATCACCATTGTTAACATGGTTAATTTCAGCACTGACAGTAATTGTCGGCCGGTCCACACTCATGGATTCTTCAGGTGGTGTAGTACACACTTTCTCAGTGTTTGCCACAGTTTGCAGTCTGTGCTGTAAGAGGAAGGGGAAGCGGTCCAGTGGTGCGTGTTCAATTTTACAGAGGCTGTCTTCACTGTCACTATTGTATCCAAGGTTAGAATGGCATGGATCGTCTTCTTGAGAGGAGAGCTGCACAGCGATTGGCAGCTCATCTTCTGTCTGAATGGCCTTTTCATTGAGAACTCTTAGGACATCGACTTCTATTTCTTCACCCTCGTCCTGACAGGGTTCAACTTTCCGGAATGTGTGATGTGCAAAGAGGCTGATGCAGAACATCTCCACAATTACAGAATAGTGGTAGATTACTTAAAGAGATCACAGGAAAGAGAGACCAAATGAAAGAATTAAATTGGATGTTTACCAGATTCCGGATCCAAAAACTTTTTGGAAATCAATAGTAATGTTTTATTAATCTTACATTGAGACCGAAACAGGTCAGAGAAGGGAGGAGTGCAGGGGATGACATTCAGCGCACCCATGGTCTCCAGAATTCCACTCTGTAGTCCACAAAGGACCAGGATGACAATGATGCAAATAAACTTGGCTCGAAGACCATATCCAGGCAATGCCCTTTTTGTGGCTTTATAAAACAGCAAGTAGCCATAGAAAGACAGAAACGTGGATATGGCAATGATGGCGTTGACATACATGTTGAGATTAACTGAATTCACCTAAGAGAAACAGATTATGAAGAGTCACATAACGTAGTTCAGAAAATAAGCCAAATCTACTTTGCAAAGAGCGTGATTTTTTCCCCCCAAACCAGTGAAAACCCTGCCACGCAGCCAATTCTAAAAATATCACTGGTCATGTCAATCACTAATTTTTTTATGTAATATAATGGATTTTAAAATGTAATTTATTCCTGTTGAATTTTTCCTGCAGCTTTTTTCTAGTCTTCAGTGTCACATGATCTTTCAGAAATCATTTAATACACTGATTTGGCTCTCAAGAAATATCTCTTATTATTATCAATGTTGAAAAACATTTTTGTTTAATATTTTTGTGTAAATCGTAAATAAAATATATCACAGTTTCCACAAAATTTTAAGCAAAAAACTGATGTTTTACTGTATTTTTTATCAAATAAACGCAGACTTTAAAAAACCTTAAAAAATAATTCCAAACTTTTGACCTGTAGTATACTCCAAATAAAAGATAATGCTTAAGCACCTTATGAATAGAACTATTCAAGAAACATTTTGTGATCTTGAAGAAGAGATTTATTAATCTGAGTTTAATCAAATCTTCTAACTTTATAGGTCTATCATAAAATATTGCACTAATAGTAAGCATAGAACAATAGTATTGTACTCACATCCCCATAGTCGTATTGCTCATCCGTCCAGAGGACAAGAGTGAGGAAGAACAGGACTGTTCTGACCACAGAGAGCTGAAGAACAGCAGCCATCATCCAGCCCACGCTGGTCCTAATGGAATACAAAAATTCAGATGCCCCTGTTATAATGAAACACACCAATTATTATAAATTTACTTCAAGTTAAAAATGTATGCAGGTGCATGTGAAGTACTTGTTGATGTTGAAGAGAGGAAGACAGCAGCAGCAACAGCAAGGGAAGGGGTTTGGAGACACCTGCTCCCCTGCTAACATTTCCAGCATGCGAGTCTTTCCACCAAAGAAGTCTTTGATAAGACCCATGAACTTCAAGAGTGTAATGGAGTGATAACTGCCAAGAAATACAAAACAATCCATACAGATAGGACTGGCCATTCGGATCTCTATGTGCAATTTGATTACAACAGTGGAAGTCAAAAGTCACTCACAGAGATGCAATGAAATTGCACAGAGATGAGGAGCGTGGAACATATAGCGCAATGATAGACGTCATCCCGAAGACCTGTCAAAGAAAGAAAATGTCACCAAAGGATAACTAAAGGAATGAAATGAATGGATTGAATGAGAAGGTACTACTTTACTGGATATATTCCCAGGATCCACAGGCTGAGACGTCTACGCCGCTGAGAGGGGACATGACGCAGAAAGAAGCCGATCTCCTCCATGAAGAGAGCAAGAAGAAGCACAGCAAACACAGCAGGAAGGAGGAACAGCCAGAGATCATTCTTGATCACTATAAGCAGAACAAACAAAACCAAACTCTTTAAAATAAAGCTTTGGGGCATTTTTACAGCAATGCAATATAAGAACCATTTTAGGTTCCCAAAATAATTTTTAAATTAACAGTTCTTACAAGAATCCTTTTTAGAAGAATATTTTAATAATCTAAAGAACCTATTTCCACCACAATAAAACGTTTAATACAATGGAAAGGTTCCATGGATGTTAAAAGTTCTTCATGGAGCCATCAATGCCAATATAGAACCTTTGTTGATGTGCTAAAAAGAGGCTCAAACAGACATAATTTCCAATCCTGGTTCCAATTCATGTATCTAAAATAATACATCTGGTCAAACTAGCCACATTTTAGACCACTTTTGAGGTAATAATCCTGAAAACAAGTGAAAATTAAGGTAAAAGTTTGGAAACAATGCTAGATGACTCAAATAGTGTGTGGATATTGTTGACTAATGAGCAGTTTCATCTGTGTTGTCTATTTTACTGCATATACAAATTGTACAGCATATAATCATCCATGTCTTACATTACAACATACTGTCATTCCTGTCATTATCCAGGGAAAATTACTGTCAGCATTGTCACAGGCTCCACAACCAGCACACAGCAGACATTGTTCGGCTTGATACATCTGCACCTTTCATCATGGTGTGTTAAATCTCTTACCGTTAAAAAACTCAGATGACAGAGGAATCCCACCTCCCATGAATGTGCAGTTGTCTGCTTTCCCCATTGTTCAGTGAAATCAGAAAAACACACGAAACACAAGAATTTCAATTAGGAGCCCTTAGATGTCAGGAACAAAATAAGTGAATACCCACTTATCTGTTATCAGTTTAGGCACAAACCCCAGTTGCTTAGATAAATAGGCAACTGTGTATAAAGAGTTATGACGAATCTATACCAAGGTGGCTTCCTATTGCCTAAGGGGTGTCTTTCTGAGCTCACTTATTAATGATTGACTTAAACACAGGTAGGGTGACAGGTAGAGGGCCAAGTCCATCCTGCACAGGTCTATACTATCTCAGACAACCTCTTCTTTTATGCTTGGAATACAGTACATGGGAAATGTGTAAACATTTCTAATACAGTTCTTTAAAAACTATTTGAAGGAATGATAAAATATGTAGCAAACCATTATCTGCCTATAAAAAGTGATTTTGCAATTTTATAATTTCCCAGTTATTGTTTGATGTTACTTGGCAGGGCGGTTCTAGGGTGAGTGGATATCCGGGGCTTAGCCCCAAGACATTAATGTATGTGTTTGAATACACAGGATACACTTCTAATAAAATAAACGTTACATTGGCTAAGTGGCTTAAGTTTTTTTAAGAGGCGTGTCTAGTATAATTAATTATAATTTGTAGGCCTACTTACAAACTGCATAAATAATATTATGAGATTAATGTTTTAAATATAAACTTTAGAATAGAATGCCTTTAAAATGAGACTAAAATTGCCAGCAGGTGGCAGTAAGCTCCTGTCTTAATGACTGATTCGCTGAGTCATTTATTCAGTCCATTTGTTCAAAACTGCTTCATTTAGGAACGAAGAAACTGTTTTTAAGATGCACAACATGACTTTGCGAAATAGAGCAAAAAGACAATATTTTCTCTACGATTTATGTCACTAAATATTATCTTTGTTTAATTTTGTTGCATTGGCATTAAAGTCTGCCACAGACCATGCTAAATGCTAACTAACTCTATGTGTGTGTGTCCTAGAAAGTCAGTGCATATCGGGTGAATTCGAGTAATCTAGGGTGACCATATATTCAGTCCATTTGTTCAAAACTGCTTCATTTAGGAACGAAGAAACTGTTTTTAAGATGCACAACATGACTTTGCGAAATAGAGCAAAAAGACAATATTTTCTCTACGATTTATGTCACTAAATATTATCTTTGTTTAATTTTGTTGCATTGGCATTAAAGTCTGCCACAGACCATGCTAAATGCTAACTAACTCTATGTGTGTGTGTCCTAGAAAGTCAGTGCATATCGGGTGAACACACACACACACGGGTGACCATACGTCCTCTTTTCCCCGGACATGTCCTCTTTTTGGACCTAAAAAATGCATCCGGCCAGGATTTCTAAATCGCCCAAAATGTCCTGAATTCGGCTTTTGCTTTCTACAGTTGCCATTCATTGTGTGCGTTTTTGTATTAAAGCCCTGCACGGGACTGTTTTCTTTATCCCGCTCAGAATTTCTGACCTGCTCCCGCAAACATTATAAAATTGAATATAATTTTCGCCCATCAGGGAGCCGCTATCAATTTGCGGAGAATTTAAATTACTTTGGATGCAGCTCGTGTTGGATGCAGGGTTGCCAAATCTGCATTTTTTTTGCACGGAATTGGGCTGATTTTAAACTGTTGTGGACGGTGGGTTGATTTTGTCCCGAGGGTTATAGGTTTGAAATATTGCATAAATTAAATTTGATTGAAATGCTTGTATTGAAACATTTTGCATTGTACCTACGATAAAACTGTGGTAGATGTTAAGTTTTGTGAAGGATGACCACTGCTAGGAAGCATTTTAGCTGTGTTTAGCTAAAGAACTTAGATGACAGTGATTTACTTCGATATCTATCTAACACATTAGATCAACACATTAGACTTTTCTGAAATCTTAAAGGCTGATATAGTTTGAGTCATTCGTTGGATTTAAAGTCAGAAAAGGAATCTGACACACAAATAAAAACAATACCGTAAGTAAACACAATACCGCATTTAACTTTGTGCACTGAACTTTTAGAAGTAATATTTAGAATAATATGTAAAAATATGTGTGTGTAAAACACAAAAGATAAAAAAGGTTTTATCGACCTGTAGTGCGTTTGACTGAGGGACTTTTATATTAAAATCAGTGATTGGAGGACGGGTTGGAGACGTATCCGGAAGTCGAGCGGCAGAAGGCAGGATTCCTTCAAATTGAGCATTTCCTAATAATAATAACCTATTTAGATCTAATAAATAAGCACGTGCTAGCAATTTAAGTAAAATGTATCGCTGCATCAAAGGGCTTAATCCTGCAATTTTGGAAGTGAAACATTTTTTACACAATAGCATGAACACAATTTAGGCTACTGAAAAGTTTTCTTCAGCAACAGGTACATCACATTTGATCACTAAATCTCCGAGGAGCGACGTGAGTTAAATTATAAATTGCTTTGAATTGTCTTAAATAGAGCTGTGGCGATCGGCAAATACACCGATGGAGCAGCAGAATGATGTGGAGGCGGCTCGAGAGAGGGAGTCAGATGCAGCAGATGCGATCGCGGAGCCGCCGTCCCTCTCGTTTCCAGAGGTGTTCCGCATGATTCAAGCAGGGGAGGAGGTTCCTGGACTCCAAAAGCTGGACATCAAACCTTGTCATGACCAGCCCACGGTTTCTCAAATGCCCAGAAAGTCAAAACCATGGGAAAAATGATTGCTTCCTAATTATAAAATGTGGACTGATTTACAACACATTTTGCTTGTTTGCAAAAGTCACAAATTAAGTACTTTTTTGCAGTATATGGTTTTAATACATAGCAAAAGCGGGATGCTGAATGTAAAATAAAGCATGAAACAAAAAAAAACGGCCTAACTTTCTCCGATTTTGCATCAAAAGCTGCCTGAAGATGGTGGTATTTGCAGCTCAACAGCTTTGGCCAGTAAAGACAAACCCAAAGCCTCTCATGACTGTCAAGTGGTTCCTCATGGTCTCATGTGCTTGTGAAAGGGAAATGCAAAAGGTTGACATACATCCTGCTTCAGAGCTTATTAGAGGAAGTGAACTTCACTCACAACTGGTCAACTAGCAGTCAAATTTACAGATCAGAAACTAGATATCAACAAAGCATACCTGACTGCTGTATGTTGTTTTTTTTTTAAACTACAGAATGAATGGATCAGAATAGCTTTCTCATGTTTGAATAAAATATCTTGGGTATGTTTAGTCACTGGCGAGTCAGAACTCAGTGGACTGCTTTATACAAACAAACTTTGAGAAGTACTTTATTTTTCATTCACAAAAATAATTTTGTTTTGATGGTCAATAAAAAAGCTGATAATTCAAGGTATAGAACTTCCCTGAATAAAAAGACATTCAAAAGTCAAAGTCCAAAATGATGGACCAAAGGCAAGTGCAGCACAACAGCAGGAATCAGCCAGTATGTACATTTGTGTGTCCAGCAGGGTAATTTTTTAAAAAACAGTCACCCCTGGATTGGTCAAAACTCCTCTGGTTCTCCCACCTCATCTTCTGGATTTACAAAACCTTCCTGTTGAAAGACAGAAAACCACAGAACTCAGCGGGCTGAAGACAGTTTAGTATGAGACTTGCTTTAAACACTGCGATATACACTTACATCTGTTGCATACAGGATATCCACAATCCTTTGCAGTGTAGGATCACCCTCACCCTCTTTCTCTTGGCAGATGAGCTCGATGTTTCTCAGTTTGTCAAAGTAGAAATCCCTTTCCTTTTCCATGTCAGCAATAGTGGCCTTCAGGTCATTTATCTGCCCAGATGAGCATAAAAAAAGAAATGACAACAAATTTTATATAATAATAATAATAATAATGATGATAATGATAGCAACAACAACAATAAATAACTACTAACTGGGTCAATATCACCATAGAGTGCCTTTCAACCCTCACAATACTCAAATTTTGGTTTTAATTTCCCATTCGCTTTATGTCATATCATAAATAGTAGACACTCAAGTACTATAGAAACATATTTGCTGAGCTCCCACACATTTTTTTTTTAGATAATTATGGGCCATTATTTGAAGCATAAACCATAACATGTCCACCCTATCATGGATATATTACTGTTAAATATGTTTTCATTGCAAAATTAAGATGCAAATTATATTTTCTGAAAGGTATGATGTCCCTTTTCTAAACAGGGTTATTAAAAAAAATAATATAATAATAATAAATAATATAATTACATCTTCAATCACACTGATATACCTCCCCCCCATTCATTTGAGTTTTAGCAATATTAAATGAATGCTATGTCCACCCTGTCATGTTTACGTCCACTCTATCGAGTCTAAGTGGCCAACAGGGTGGACATTTTGGAACAACGTTGCAATATAACAAAGAGTGAAAAATTGAAGGGGGTCTGAATACTTTCCGTACCCACTGTATATTACTGTTAAATATGTTTTCATTGCAAAATTAAGATGCAAATTATATTTTCTGAAAGGTATGATGTCCCTTTTCTAAACAGGGTTATTAAAAAAAATAATATAATAATAATAAATAATATAATTACATCTTCAATCACACTGATATACCTCCCCCCCATTCATTTGAGTTTTAGCAATATTAAATGAATGCTATGTCCACCCTGTCATGTTTACGTCCACTCTATCGAGTCTAAGTGGCCAACAGGGTGGACATTTTGGAACAACGTCAGGGATTTTATATAATATGAAATTGAATATAATTTAAAAAACAACTATGCAAAAAAATTTAATTGTAAAATGTAAATGCATTTATCTTTCTCATGTACTGTTTTTTGTAAAGTCTTACCATCTGAGTGAGTGCTCCCTTCTCTTCATCACCGCCGCCTGTTGCTGTGCCTCGTGTTGCAGCTGGAGCTGTTTTTGGTGCAGATTTAGGTGTTGTGGCTGAACGCTGTGGAGCTGAACATCAAGAACACATCCATCACCTTGTTATACATACTCATCAACCTGCCTCGAGGATAAGGGTCAATTCTAGCCTCAAATGACCAATTGAATAAATTATTAAAAGGTTTTATTTCATATATTGAAGCTGAAATTAAAAAAAAGAAAGAAACGTAAAGAAAAATTATAGTTGTTTTAGAATAATTCCACCAACAAATGCCATAGACCCAAATGAGAACTGCATGACTGTTCTTTTAAAATGTGCAGTACTTGGAAATGTAGGAATCACCATAATGTGAGGAAAAATACCCAGGTGAAGCAACCTTGTAGACAATGTGCTTGAACTAAAACTCGCAGTTCTCAATATCTTACCAACAGGGGCCATTGGCTTGACTGCAGGTGTGATGCCTGTGTCTGAAGCGAACAGAAATCCATGCACAAGCATTGTAAGGCTCCAGTCATTCTCACACATGTAAAAGCAGCTAAAGCATGTAGGACTGGCCCACTGGTGCGTGACTGGGTCACACCCACATATTTTGGCCTCAAAATCCATAACAGCTGCAGCTGTCATGCACCTGTTAGCATTAGGACAGCTAGCTTCCGACAATAACGCTAGTCTCTATATGAACTAGGAATATATGAACCAAAAAACACTGATAAGTTGATAATTTATTAAAATTCACTGAATATTTAACATTCATTGAATATTAGTTGTACATTTATGTGTGCTATTTTAACCATTAGGATAAGCCTAAAAAAGGCTGAAATGGTACTGAGAACTTCCTGTTTGGTCTTTCTCCTTACCTGAGCTGGGTTTCTTTGGTTTGTTAGCTGTAGCTGCTGCTGGACTCTGATTGGTGGGCATTTCTTGTCCCTGTCGAGCTGCCACCGGATCATATTCTTTCTCACTAAAGGGGATGGCCTTTTCTTAAAGGGGCGGATTCCCCAATAGTGGACAATCATTCAAGGGACATGGACAAACTCTTCTTTTTTATCAAATAAAAATATAGTTTTTAGTACCAAATGATCAATACACTCAAATTGAGTAATCTCTTATTTAACAAAATATTACAAGGAGATTTTTTTTAATTTATTTTATGATTTGACAATATTCTACTATCATTCAAATTGAATGAGCAGTGCATGGGACATAGCAAAACAACACGCATCCTCTTACACAAAACAAAAAAAAAAATCAAGAAAATGTATCTAAAGAGCCAAGTAATGCTTTTATGATGAATAAAAAAAACTTAGCTTAATATAACACCCTTTCATAGTCATTTTTATGTTAAGTTATCATGGCAAACGAGTACAGGACACCAAAAGGCACCCTACAGTGATATTGACCCAACTATCATTACCAAAGTTATCCTGGAACTTGCCCTTCACAAGCTTGTCAACAGGAATAATCTGCACAGAGACGTAAAATGTTACAAAGTAGTTCCACTTCACATATTGTACATTATGAATATATTTTGTGAAGCAAAATGGAACGCATAATTTGTATGCTAATGAATTTAACTGGTTGACATACTTTGCTAACTCCCATCTTTTTGAAGCTGGCTTGAAGGAGTTTGAAGTTATGGATGTATTCGTGCTCAAGTTTGGCCTGGAATTTGACTTTCTTCAGTGGAATACATGATGGGAACAGCATGTCCATGAACTGACAGTAAGCAGCACCTTAAAACACATTATTAAAGACATAGTCAGTAAATAATATAAAATATTTCAGAATTAAAAGAGAAAAAGGCCATGCAGGTCCCAACCCAAACAAAAGCCCCTTTCATCCCCCTGCACTGTACTATCTTTATCCATTCCCTCACAAACTGCTGACTCAGACAGCGACAAATTCAGCATGCAAATGAAAAAGTACAAAAAAAAAGTCAATCTATGACCCATTATTATTATTATTATATGTAATCTTTATGGTCAAAATGCAAACTAGGCGTTACGTCTATCTCACGTAACTCTGTCAGTAACTTAATGATGCTCAAGTTGGGTGTGTGAAATGAAAGGACCAGACAGCTGGTCTCTGACCGGAGCACAGTTGCTCGATCTTGGCATGGCTCATCTGTAAAGACTCGTTTATCCATGTGAGCATGTCATGGCGGCTGAGGTTTTCACTTGTCACTGAAGTCGAGTACACGTTCACAGCAGCCATGGCTGGGACAAAACCGATGATTTGAAGCTGATGGTAACACTTTTCCGCTGAAGCTGCTGGACAGAGAGTTTGTGGGAAAAGAGTTAAAGCCTCATTTCCTTAAACACACATTCACACCCTTCAGCCCAGCTACATCATCATCTACTTCCTATTTAATCAGTCACTTTAATGTGGCTGTACATTTACATCCATCTTAGAGTTTAAGGTCAAAATCGAGTACATTACTTACGGGATAAAAATCTGGTCTTTATTTGAAAAAGCTTGTTTCTTGTTAACTTTTTAGGCTTCCGATTTAACGCTCCGCTCAACTAACGTTAATCTGTCAGAATTTTTAATAGGGTAACGTTATTCATATAAACAGTTTATGCTCTACGTTATGCTTACGTTTTAACAGTTGTCTTTTTAACTGCTGAACATTTAAATCATAACATTAGATGACATTTATCGTCCAAATGACCAAAACTATCAATAAAGTATTGATTTTCTGTAAAGTAAAGTGTTTCTGTTGTGCGTGTCACAGATCAAATCAACGCCTTTCTCTTACATTTGGTTCTGGATGTGAGTGAACTGGGCTGCAGTTCACCGGCGTGTCGTTCGTAAAGTGCCGCTTCTGCAGCAGGCTGACCTGGGAAAGCGCTGTAAGCCTGAAACCACAGCAGACGCTTACTAACTAATCACAGATGTCAAAATAAAAGTCAGCATTCGCCTATAGGAAATAAACATTTTGCTAACTACTTCCATTTGTCAAAATAAAAGTACTAATCAACAAAATAAAAGTCACCATTAAACGCATAAAACCAAAAACTAAAGTTGAAAGAAATAAACCGTTTTGGTAAATGTAATAACATAAAAATACAATGAAAAAAAAAAACATTTATGGTATGTAGGCTGTATTTACTCATCTAAATCACTCACACACGTGTGTATGTATAATGTACATGTTATTTTCCATTTCCTGTTGGTTATGCTTCTATCATTGAGGTACCTATTCTATTACCTTATCTCATCTATTAAATATTATTTTTTATTGAACTAAATTTTAATGGATTTGAGTAATTCATCTCACGCTTCTTAGCACATTACTAAACCAGCGATAAAAAAAAAGTAAGATATTAAGTCAAAGCAAGCATTAATCTGACACACTGGTCTGAAGGACTGAATGTTTAGTTTTGTGGGTTGATAAAACACTTAAATTAACATATTAATTGAAAAAAAGACATAAAACAAGGTTGGTGCAATTTATTTTTCTTTACTGATGTTAGTACAAGCATGGAATATTAAAGCTAGGTAAGCAGACTATATCAAATATCAAAAGATTAAAACAAAACCAGTCTTGTCAATCATCAGTTCAGGGAAAACATTCTAGATCTACATACATCATTAGCATATCATTTAGCACCAAAACACATCAGGGTTTTGAATGACCCATTCAACAAGAAAAAAAAAAAAAGAGGTATTAAGGGCAATTTCAAGGGTACAAATATATAGTATATTCTCTTCACAAAGAATTGAATAAAAATAATCAAGTGTGACATTAAAGATCACGGTCCTATGAGGCCTGCTGGTGTTGAAAAGACCTGAGGAAGTTATTCTTTATAACACGATACTGCACCTCCAAATTACACATGAACCATCATTTTACAAAACTCACATGTAACACAGCACCAACACAGTTCTTACAGGGAATTTCTAAAGCTTTGCTACAAGACATAGACATCCAAAAGGCATCAAGACATGTAATCCAGTTAATGATATTTCACCAAAGCACACACACTCCTCAAGCTGGCCCATGCCTCACTAAAACTGGTTTAATCAAGCTTAGTTTGAGTAAGTTGGTATCAAGTTTTAGAAAACTACCCAAAGCTGAAGATCAGCTTTGATTTGGGTGACCATGTCCTCTTTTTCCCCCAGACGTGTCCTGGATGGGATTTCTAAATGACCTAAAATGGATTTGTTTTCCTATTGTTTTTATACTTGAATGTAATGACTGAAAAGAAATCTGACCGATAGCATGCAGGTATAGTATATAATCGATTGATAGAAATCCATGCCAGAATATGTCCGGGAAAAAGAGGATGTATGGTCACACTAGCTTTGACCTGTGACAGTCCGAACCACAAATCACCATGATCCACATAATGCTACAAAAAGACACATGCTAAACAACTACAAAGAAAACGCATAGTATTTATACACATTCTGAAGCACCTAATTTCACACTGACAGTAGACCACAACTGATAACGAAATGTAATCGGAGACATTTCAAAGGTAAGATATCATTTAGACACTTGCACTAGACAAAGTAGCCAAAATTATTCCCTTTAAAGTAGTCTGAAGTCATGCCAATTACAATCAGTTCACAATTTTTTCTACATAAAAAAATAGCCTATCAGTTTGTAGGCACTTATTCAGTTTAAGCCCTTGATCACATTGCATCATGTTCTACAAAAAGGCTTCAGTTAACCCTCACTTAGATATTGTAGTATGCTAAATCCTCACCAAAAACAACACAAATTAATGCTGCAGTGACCAGTTTCAGCCAACAGTTTAAAATCGGAAGTGCATACATGTAACAAATGGGGCAAAATTAAAAACGAAATACTTAATCCTAAGGGTTGATGACCTGTTTCTTGTAAAATGATGATAGTGTGGACTAAAATGCTAGCTCAAGGCAAAAAATTGTCTTAAAACTGCAGTGTTGCTCTGCAAATTGATTAAAAATGATAAAGATTACAACTTAAAAAAGTATATGGTAAAGCTTTGGAAGGCTACTGTCAACTCAAATCTATCATCAGCCCAAGGCTTTGAGTAAAATTTAATGGCACAGACAACATTTGTGCTTCTAAATACATGGAGCACTACAAGATTGCATGTATTCCTATAAATAAAACGCAGTTTAACTGAAACCCAAGTCATCTATATTAGCATTCATTTCAGTTAAATAGATGCTCCTAAAAAATGCTGACTTAGTGCAGTTGTCATGATGGCCAAACATCCTGTATTATAAAACGTGCCGTGGAATGACAACATTACCATCATTTAAAAAATTCTGAAATGCAATATTTAACAACAGGACATGTTTATTCCTAAAACACGGAAAAGATTTAATGTAAAAATGTGATATAAAAAGCTGACATAAGTTTAAAACTGATAAACTAAACCAAACTAATATTAACTCATTTATTAAATTATAAATAGGCATAAAGCGGCATTCCTCCAGACAATGAACAAATCACAGAATGGCACTGAGGTAGTGGGTGGAGTATCGTGTGGCTCTCTCCAGCATTAAAATCAGTTTAAAAGTACACAAGTTAAAAATGACAGTACTTAAGAAAATCCAATCCAAAAGTGGCTGTGCATTCCAAGGATAAATCATCAGGATAACATGCTTTCTGAACTTAAGAACAAATGCAACATTAAAATTTGACAATTTTCTGTGAGGTCAGAATCTGCAGGGAAAAAAAATAAAAAATAAATCAAATTCATTTATCTGAGAGACTTAATTTGGACCTCCAGTGCCAGTGCTGCCTGGACCAGACGGTGGCTTTACTCGCAAGCAAAGTAATCCTTCAGAGGGGCAAAGAGGTGTCGGATCACGGGAACGCTCCAGGACCGCCCAAGCACCTTCTGCCTCTGTCCTCGCCCCATATTATTCACATCTGTGTAATGCTTTGGAAACCCAAATATTCTGAAAAAATAAATAAATAAATAAAAATAAAATGTCAGTAATTTTGTTTAGAGCCACATTATGCCACTTTTTAAACAAACCCACTGAATTACTACATGCAAAGTGCAGACCTGATATAGCAAAACTGAGTAAAATTTAGTTAATATAAATATATCTTGCTCCTGCTCAGGACCAGCTTAAACCAGCTCAAACCAGCAGCCATGCTTCAAAACATACCTAACCAGGATATGCTGGGTTTTTTTTTTTTCAACAGGGTTCTTACAAATATGAGAAAGACTGTATATAAAATAGCAATGTTTAGCCATTAAATCTAGTTAACTGTTAAAATCTGTTTACTACTTGAAGAATGTCTGTGAAGTAAATTTATATTTCTTGCGAAAAAGCTCAATACGTACATGTTTCCTTGTGATGGTGCGCACATCTTTCACATATTCAATCTGGCCCTCATGTTTGATCATCCCAACAGCAATGGAGTCTTCACAGATCTCAGAGGCAATGTAGCGCTCCACCTTAAAGCCCAAGTCTTTTAAGACCAGATAGCCTAAAAAAAAAAAAAAAAAAAAAAAAAAAAAGTATGTATGGAAGTATGGGGGAAAAAAACAAAAATCACCCTGGTATAATTCACTGCTATTGCACAAACTTCAAGGTAAATGAAGACAAAAATAATAAATGCCATTGTTTCAGTATTTCCTTTGATTCAAACTGATTTAAATGAATAGTTCTGCCAAAAATTTAAATTCTCTTAATATTTACGCCCCCTCATCTTGTTCCACACCTGTATGACTTACGTTATTTTGGGGAACACAAAAATTAATTATTGAAAACTATCCTGATTCCTGACATCATGAAACATAAAAAGAAAAAAATTTGGGGGGGGTGTTGGAAATATTCCCGTAATATTCAATCAAAACAAATGAGCATACCTGTTGCAATCCCATCAAACAGGGAGAGGACTCTGATTGGACGACGCTTATGAGCTGGAATAGAAGGATACACTCGGTGTGGCTCCTAAAATAAGGACAGTGTTCTTCATATTAAAACATCACTCTGGTTTTTCGATACTTGCGTAATCAGCATCTTATAATGATTTTTGAAGCATTATGTGACACAGCTAACTGGAGTAATTGCTGATGAAAATACAGCTTTGACAAAGGAATACAAACCGAATACATTCAATATTAAAACAGAAATATATCCAAACATAAAACGGTTATTTAAAAATGCAATAGCATTACTTAACAATAATATTGTTTTTATTGTATTTATAAGTAAATAAATGCAGACTTGATCAGCAGAAGAGTCGTCTTTCATAAATTTAAAAAAAAAAGTCCCATAAAAACCCAAACTTTTAAATGGTAGTGTATATTTAAAAAAAATCTGAATATGACCAGGTAGATATCTAACACAAGGAGTATAAGAATGACACTCACAAATTCAAAGGCACTGTTATTGGCGAAATACTCCTGGACACGAACACTCCAGTCAGGCCTGAGCTTGAGCACGCCGTAGCACTTAGAGGGCAGGCAAATGTAACAGCTCCATGGGTCAACCTCCTTCAGCTTATCAAACGTCGCTGGTCCCACCAGCATATTCAAACAGTCTTTACAGAAACACCTAAACAGTGGGAAAAAAGAAAGACTGTAAAACAACCTGTTATGATAGTTAAAATCACATTAAGGTTTAAGTTTGCATAAGTTTGAGTTCAAACCTGCAGCAGCTGGCATTTCCACAGAGAATGACCTCTTGTCCGGCGCAGCACACGGTGCAGTATGACTGATAGCCATCATCATCATACCTGTACAGTGTTTCTGTAAAGTTCTCCTACACAAATACAAAACATGCACATTAAAAACAATTACACTCTGGCCACCAAATAGTAAGTAGCATATTAATTTTATGATTTAAGACACAAGAATCAATTCACACCTTGCACTTAGAACAAAGGCTTCCCACAAAAAGAGGATGGACAATTTCAATGTTGGCAGTTCCACAGGACAGGCAGAAATCTGGGGAAAGAGAATAATTACCTTGTAATTAATTAAAATACATGACTGAGCAATGAGAATGTCCTTAAGGCAAAAATAAGTTGCTAAAAGTAAAATGATCGAATGAAAGGTGTGATTTCATGTGGTGACAATGAATCTACATGCCCTTTCCTATTTTTTTTTTCTACATTATCATTTTATTTAAAAATTATTTAAATATTTCAGAGCCAAGCATAACCATATTTCCACAATTTTACTATGACCTTTTATAAATTTCCTTAATTTTTCCAGTCTGGGACTTTCAGGCCACAATTTTAACATTTCCTAATATCTTCAGGTTTTCTGATTGGCCCAGCAGGGAAAAAAACAGGAATTTCAATTATTGTTAAGCCCTACAATAATTTCATTAAGCTCAAATTATGAATTTTAAGTGACTTACCTTCAATGTTTCTGCCTTTAACGGTTACCTCATAGACCATTTGATCTGAAAAGAGGACAACAAAACATAGGGGTATGTTTTCTTACAAAAAATATGTAAAAACCTAAAACAATAATCTACAGTTCAGTGTTTTATGATCATTATGGCAAATCTCTGGCCTTTACGCAGATTAATGTATCTCACCTCTGGTGTAATCCTGAGCTGACTGTCTGTTCTTGTTGACATACTTCCTCTTGGCTGGAGGCTGATAATCACACACTGAAGAATCCGACTCAGTTTTACTAGTAGAGCTGTCTGTGAAATGGAAAAGCAGAGGGCACTGTTGTTAATCAGTCCAGATCAAGATTTTATTTATTAAAGAGCTTTTGCTATTTTTGACATGTCTGTGTATAGACCTAATTTCCGGATCAATGTGGAGTCACTCTGGTACTCTCTGTTATTATGAACTTCAAAATTGCTGTCATTCACCGTTTTTTTAAATTACAGATATTTTTTAGTTTTTTGACATACCCACAGGAGGCAAAAATCCATCAGGACCCATGGGCTGGAAGCCTCCAAATGCCCAATCCAGCATGGCTTTTGCCTCTTCCCCTTTCTTCTCCAAAGGAGGGAAATTCTTCCCACAACGCTCTGCTGCCAACTACACAATGACACAACAATATAATGCAATATTAAAATAAGAATAAAATAAGAACTGGTCCTTGATTCCCAACCCTAGTTTTCATAAGAACGGTCAAGTATCTTATCCACTGTACCTCTAGGATTTGGTAGATGGCATTCCTGTAGGTAGGCAGACCTTCATAGGATTTACTACAAAAGCACTTTGCAAACGCAGCGAAGGGCATCAGTCCCTCTGTATGAATCTAAGATCAACAAGAGAAACATGCTTTAACATGAAACGGGTCCTTTGAAGAATAAGGGGGAAAGTATCTCTCAGATGAGAATCAGGACAAAGAAAGCAAGTAAAAACTCCTAACCTCTGAAAACATGCCATCTCCAAACCACTCCACGCGCCTCATAGACACAGGAAGCGCCCTGCCCTTCCACACCACCACCAGTCCAGGCCACCAAGAGAAGCCCTTTACTTTTCCCCACACAAGCTCTCCAATGGCATAACCTTTTCCATCCTGCAGAGAGAGACAGGCAGTCAATACTAACTGCTACATTCATAACATGGATGTCTTGGATGTCCTAGATTAGTGAGAAACAAACAAACATACACAAACGGTCAGGTTTGCAGTGAGATTAAAGAGGTTTAGAAACCTCCAAGACTTACGTGGTACGCTTGTTCTCGCTTTCCAGATCTGGGGCTTGGTGTCGAATTTGATGCAGATGAACGAGCATTGTTCTTAACCTACATTAGTGAGAAACAAACATACACAAAGAAAGAATACAAAATCTAAAGTGAATGCTTTTGAATTAAACAGTAAACATTTCATGTGGGAAGCACACACACATAAAACCCAATTTTAATGAAGTCTCCTGCTGATCTGTCTTTGCTAGCTTTCACAATGCTAACTACTGAGAAAGTCTTGTTGAAGCTTAAAGTGACTAACTTTAATCATTTGTAAATATTACCACAAAAAGGTGTATTATTTATTTATTTTTTTACACAAGCATTTTTATCATGTATGTTAGTGTATCAGTACAACATGCATGACACGGCAAACAATAAATCTTTATTTATTTGTAAAGCACTTATCACAATACATATTGCTCTAAAGCAGCATAATAAAAAAAAACACCATGGAGAAGCAGATGCAGAACGTTAGCAATGCAATTACAGAGGAAAAACAGACATGGACACATAGCTACAGGTGGAACATCAGATGAAAATGAAGACTCTAAAGAGTAATCTACCATCCGGAAAAGAAACCACAGGACTCATGCACACATTCATAAAGCGGCATCCATCGCTTATGAAAACAGCTCAATGTAATACAGAGAGCGTGAAAAGGACAAAACTGAGGCAGACCCTCTACACCTGCGATAAGCCAGACAGAGCACTGAATCTTGACCTGGGCAGGTACATACCACCTCTGGTTTGCTGTCCTTGTCTGGGTTCACCGGTTTGCTCCAGGTGCCTGTACCA
Source organism: Sinocyclocheilus anshuiensis (assembly GCF_001515605.1). Taxonomy (NCBI): domain Eukaryota; kingdom Metazoa; phylum Chordata; class Actinopteri; order Cypriniformes; family Cyprinidae; genus Sinocyclocheilus; species Sinocyclocheilus anshuiensis. Next base: position 1,453,377 of record NW_015552843.1, on the reverse strand, counting down.
GCCTGAAAGACTGTACGTTCCTGTGGTTTCTGCCGTAAGCTGCTCTCCCAACCATAAATTCCCCTAACGGAGCCCTATAGACCCATACATATGCACACAAATTACACACGTACGCAGTCACTCAGGTCACATGACTCCTACATTGAAGTAATCAGTATCAGGGTGCCAAATTGCAGATATGTAGAAAAGGAAAGAAAGATGTTAAATCAAGAGAGGTTAGTGTGATGATATGGTTGGTTTGTCTCTGTGTGTATGTGTCAGTGATTTTTTTCCTGTGATAACTATTTGATCTAATCAGCCTTAGTTTGCATCATCATCTCAATACAATGTGAAATAGTTTTCAGCAAAAGTATTCATTGCCAAAATCCTGACCTTATAATTAGTTAGACTGATATGTTGACCAGGCCAGATTATAAGTATTGCCAATAACCATTTGTTACTTTTATTCAGCAAGGGCACATCAAATAGACCAAAAATGAAGAATTGTTACAAAAGATTTCTATTTGAAATAAGTTATGTTATTTTAGGCTTTCTATCAAAGAATCCTGAAAAAAATTGTATCACAAAAATATAGAGCAGCACAACCGTTTTTCACTATTAATAATAATAATAAGAAATGTTTCTTTAGCACTAAATCAGCATATTAGAATGATATATATATATATTTATTAAGGGGGTCATATGATGCGATTTCAATTTTTCCTTTCTCTTTGGAGTGTTACAAGCTCTTGGTGCATAAAGAAGATCTGTAAAGTTGCAAAGACTAAAGTCTCAAATCCAAAGAGATATTCTTTATAAAAGTTAAGAGTCAACTACGCCTACCTAAAACTGCTCGTTTTAACACGCCCCCACGTCACGATGTGGGAAGATTTGCATAACGCCGCCCAAATGTTCACGCAAAGAAAGAAGGTGTAACTTTGATTCTCGCTGTAGTTTTGTTGCTGCATGTCATCAATGACAACGCCATGTCGTGGAGACGCTGTGTGTTTCGTTGTGAAAGAGAAACTACTTTGTTTGGCCTTCCAAAAGAGGACACAACTAGAAATCAGTGGTTAAGTTGTATTTACAACACTGATCCGGAACAGTTCAACCCAAATATTCAGATGTGTGCAGCGCATTTTATGGAGGACGAGGACTGTTTACTGGGAGAGTATAGCCTACAGTGCCGGTGTCTGTTTCTATAAAGTGGGGCAATTCCAACTTTGCAAGGACAGTCTGGCGCTTCTGACTCACAGCCTGTAAGTATGTTTTCATATTTAAAGAATTTGCCACTGACGATTCAAACGCGAGTTTTGAGCAGTGTAGAGTAGCGCTTGTTGTTTGTCGTTTCTCCGATCACAAATGCAGACATGGTTTTAGGTTTACGCGGCGCGATATACTGTCTTTTTACGTGTTGTGTAAGTCATTATAATCCGTAATTATGTCCCCACTGAATGCAACAAATGCCTCATTTATAATGGGTTTTACTGGTTTTGTCTCGTCGCGCCGGGACACAGCATCACAATATGGTAAGGGGTGTAACATTTCCGTCACTCGCTTGAGGTATTCGGCCAATCATAACGCACTGGATAGCTGGCCAATCAGAGCACACCTCGCTTTTCAGACCAATGAGATTTGTAAAAATCGACGCGCTTCAAGGCGGGGCATAGAGGACAAACAATAATGTACATTATGTGGAAAATAATGTGTTTTTTTAACCTTAAACCGCATAAACGCAGTGCATTACACCAAATACACAAAATAATGTTCTTTTTAGCAACGTCTTATGACCCCTTTAAATTAAACACTGAATACACTGAAATATATATATGGTTGTATTAGTATATAAGCATTTTTATTGGCATTTTCTCAATAAAACTATCTATTGACAAACAGGAATGACTTCCTTGGTTAAAAACAAATCTAAAAACATTGAATTTTTTTTTTCTTGGCCACAGTTGTTTTCCAGCTTTTATTACCTCGTGTATCGTACTACTAGTCCAGATATCATCATCGGCTCCATCTCTCCTTAAATCCATTTCTGTAGAAAAATAACATGTTTTAAATAGCTAAATTGAACAATCAAATATGAATTTATCTATTTTGAGGTGTATAAACAGAGCACAGATAGCAACATTTAACATTACTTTGAGCCCAGACAAACAGAGCATTTACATTAGTAATTTTTAATGCAATGGATCAACTTTCTTGAGCATTTAGGGTGGAAGCAAAGGAAGAAAGTTCAGACCAACAGACATTTGCCACCAGAAGCGACTGAGATCATAAAGCATTATTCTGAAGCTGCTCTAGAACCTCTTAAACCCATTTTAAGCATTTCATTCACACCTCTCTGACTGGTGATCTTCTCCAGTCGCACCACACACGGCTTCACTGTGTCTGAGTGTTGAACCATCTCTGGAAAACAGCACATTGTTTACATCAATCTAACCAGCCTCTGCTGGATCCGACTGGATAGAACTTAATCTGCACTATACAGCTATCCAAAAAAATGAATATAGATTACAATTTGATCATTTTATTGTTCTTACTATGTAAAGTACATGACAGCACTTTAATTAAATTAATCCATGACAATTAATTGGGAAAGTAATATAGTATTATGAGGAGAACCCTTTAGCACCCATGTTAATAACATGCAAGCCAGAAGAAGATGTTTCTACATCTTCATGCGCTTTAATCCAGATATTAGTCTTGCAGAGCTAGACATCTGGCAGTCGGTATCACTTTACAGCTTTTTCTGGCAAAGAACCACCCACATAGGCACTTTGCATAAGCAATATATCAAATCATCAATACACCCAGAAATTATGAAAATATTGAAGCCTCTTATGGTCTTGGTAGTGACCAATGAGCTGCTTCTCACAATGAAAAAAGGGAAAGCCATTGTCAGCCTGCTCTGACATGATCTGATCTGATCCAAACATTTTCCTTTGAATATCTTTGAAACTGAATGTAATTAACCTTGCAAAGCCCAATAATTAGTCAAAGTTTTTAGTTCTTCCTCACAAGTGCTCATCGTAGCAGCCCTTTCCTTGAAAGCACAATTTGGTGTTCAGATGGACAAATAAAAAACCTGTGCGCCCTAAATTCCACAAGTTACATGTTTATTAGAGGGTCTGTGAGCATTTTCTGCTGTGTAGGTTGATGTTTTTTTTCAGGTTTGCTATTGTTGGAGGCTGAGGATATATGTCATTGTCAATGTGAATCATTTTGGTGCAAATATTTTACCAGTGATTGCTGCTGCCATTTTCAATAAAAAAAAAAAAGCAAGCAGGCCTTTAGGATAACTTACCTGATGTGCTACCTCTGTTTTTTTTCATTTGCCCATTTCTGATAGGTGAAATCTTGACTTCAGTGTGGTCTAGAGAAGAGTCATCATTGGAATCCAGCTCTTTTGTCAAATCTGTGTCACTTTCCTCTGAACTATCATGCCAATGAGCAACATCTCCATTTTCAACAGCCTGCGAGCAAGTAAACCCATTTTAAACATGACAATATTAAATAAGATAGAATGATAGATAGATAGCATGTACTTTATACCTGTGCAAAGATCTTTTCTGCTTCAAGAGATGGACAGGGCAAAATCAAAAAACAGAGGACAAGTCTCTTGAAGATGGATTCTGGTGGAAAAGTCTTGAGCACATTACACCAGTATCGCTCCAGAGGAAGGGTTGAAGGTGTGTCTTCTTCATCCTCCACAAGCTGGTACTCGAAGAACTCATCCGTGAGCTTAGCAGAATCCTCAGGTTTGGAGCAGATGCCAAATTGTACAGCAAGGTCAACTATACTCTTTCCTGTGACCTTCAATCTTCCTGCTGGGCTGAGGAGCTGTGAAATGCCCCTCAGGACACTATCGCTCAGAGGTAGACTGTCAGCGATGGAGGTCGTAAGAGTTTTGTAGAAAGCTAAACACTCATCATGAAACACATTAATGGAATCTGCTAGCTCTTCTTCTCTGGCAGAGATGAAGTCTTCTACCACACCACCCAAACTGAGCTCAGTAGCAGGAAGGCAGAATGTTGAGTTCTCCAGGATGGCTGGGTCTCGTTCCTTCAGGTAGCGTATGACCGCTTGAGGGTGAAGAAAGCTGGAGGCATACGAACGTAGGAGTCCACTTGCTTCTCGAAGGATCTGGACAAGATCGGCACGAACTGAGCCTTTGCTTTGTTGCAGGTGCTGCTCGAAGGCACGGAGTGGTCCAAGAGCATGATCCAGAAACATCAAGGTGATCCTAACTTTAGGATTCTCCAACTGCGAACAAATTTGCTTAGCTTTATCATTATTTTCATTGCAGGAAGTGAAGTATGATACCAAATCACTCCACATTTCAAGCATCCTTTGAACGAGCACACAAAACTCCTCACAACTGTGTGAGAGGGGAGCGCTGGTGTCTTTTAATCCTTCAATGCCCGCAAACAGCATCTTGAGGTTGTCGTTGCTGGTGGAACAAGTTGAGAAGTGTTCATAGATGCTGGCAATAAGTTTCTGAACCTGACTGGAGTGAGCTTGTAGGCCAGCACTGTAGGCAGAGTTAGGTACGCTGTAAAGTCCTCCGAGATCAATCACCTGTGGGTTGAGCTCCTGAATCTGCGACACAACACTTCCTGAGGTCTGTTCCTGGTCATTAACGTAGAAAGCTACCATGTTGCCAGCAGGAAGCTCAAACTTTTGAAGGACATTGAGTAAACATCCAGATACAGAGCTACCATCTTCAGCCTGAAAGACATCAAGGAGACGGATACAATATCTTGCTCGCTTTTCCTCAAAAAAGCCCACTAGCACCACATGGCAGGAGGTCCTTTCTCTGCTTTCTGCATCAAGCAGCACCTGCCCATATATATATATACAGTAGGGATTCATCTTACAAGCAGAAGCAATATCATTTGGATAATTCAGGCCGAGGATGTAGCTTGCAGTACGTTGGGAGACCTTGTTGATCCTTGAGGGTAAACTGGAGAGGCAATGGTTTTGAATGAAAAGAAGCATGGTTTCACTACAGGAAATAGAGGTTTCAATCTTTTTTCTGCCAGATGAATTTAATCCTCCCATCTCCCGCTTCATATGCTTCTGAGTTTGTTGGTGTCGCTTCAGATCGAAAAAACCTGCGTGTAGAATGATATTGTAGTCACACAAAGTGCAGTAAGCACAGTTGTCTCCCATATGGCTGGCTCTGATCCACTTGTAGGTTCTTTCCCATTTAGAATCGTAAGTCACAGGTTGTCTCCTTCCATTCAATTCCAAGTCTTTGTCAGACTCGTCTCTTACTCTGCCTGTATAAAATGGAAAACAAGTTACATTAGTGTTGTGATGGAATATTATATTTATTTCAATGATGAACTGATTTCCCAGTACTATTGATGTATTAGGGATGTAACGGTATGAACATTTCTTATCACTATTATAGTGACCAAAATGATCACGGTTATCAGTATTATCTCGGTATTGTTAAAATGTGCTGGAGATGTTAAAAAAGTACCGACACATAAATCACTTCAAGTTTTATATTTAAAAATAAACAAACAACAAATAAAATGACTTTTTGTTTGCATAATCACTAAAACAATAACATTACCAATGATGTTCAGATTTTAAATGACAACTTGACTGACAACAGTTTAATAGCATGTTGAAATATCTAATGTAAATGTTCAAATAAAGCTTTGAAAAAGTATCATAAAAAGGTAAACCTCACATTTCAGCCTTTAAATAAAGAAAAGATATAAGTCAAAATGATAATTGATTAATAAATGATTTTATGTATTTTATCTGCTCCATAAATCATTTTAGATAACTTATCTGAATTATTTAAAAGGTGTAGAATCCACATAAGCTTGTTTTTCATTACAGCAGGGCATGCAAATTCAGTCCGTTTTTGGCGAGACAGAAACTGCACGCAGGCTGAATGTAAATACAAGTCTCTGTAAATCCACTCGCTGACACTAGGTGGCGCTTATGGAAAAACTGAATTAGAGCCGTTTCCCGTAACCTCCGTGGACAAAGCAGTATTGCGATTAAGAACACTTCGTTTAGGTATTACATGGAGCGAAGATGAAAACAAAATGCCATGGAATCGTTTCTGAAGACAGTCAGAACCTTCAGAGGTACATTCATATAATTAATTCATTCATATATTCATTTGTATAATTCCCTTAGCACTCTTTTAAAATCTCCCAGCTTTTCCGCCGTTTTCACTCAAAACGAAACTACTTTGCGTGCTGTGCGCACGTGAGACTGTTACTGAAAACTGTGCTTTATGCTGGACAGTATTTATTTATCGCGAGTTGTTCAAATCGCGGTAATCTAATACGGTTTTAATGATAATTAAAAGATGAAACGGTAATACTAACCGTGGGGAATTTTATCATGATTTATCATCAAACCGGTAATCGTTATATCCCTATGACGTATTGGGGCATATTTGAACATTTTCCCTTATTGTGGGAAAAATTAATCAAATAAAACAGTCAAATTCACCATACTAAAAAAATAAAAATAAAAACTGAATGGACAATAATGGAGGCTCACCAGATTCACGTGGATTTTTCCAGGATCTTGGAGACTTAACAGGTTCATCTACCTGTACAATATCCTGACCATTACGAGCTTCAACTGGTTTGTACTCTCTCCTTTGTCTCTCATTGGCAAAGAAAAATTTCCTGAACCATTTCAGAAAGGTGAAATTGGGTCTAAACTTTCCTGTGAGAAGCTGCTTCACAGGGACTGGCTGAAAGAGGCATCAAAATTGGGAAGAAAAAAAGTACTGTGAAGAGTTGACATAAACATCTCAAATTATACAAAATTCACATTTAAATATCTAGAGTGTAGTTTCTGTAGCACTTGTTGGACTAAACAGAATAACAACATCCTAAGAAATATAACCAAACTTACACATATCAACTTCAACATTTATATTTTTATATGCAAGAGGATTCATGAGATTAAAAGAATAGATTCAGGTTAATCTGACCTGTTTTATGCCTGATTTTCGGAAAGCTGTCTGCAGAAGACTGTAGTTCTGTTTAAAATCAGACCTCTTTTGGGACTCAAACTTTACTTTGCTCATGTCGATGGACCCTGGGAAGAGCAAGTCCATAAACTGGCAAAAACATGCACCTATAAAAAAAAAAAAGAAAAAAAAGAAAGAATTGTGTAAATTCAGTTTAAAGCTGTTGGCAATGTGTAGATAGTAACAAAAAAAATTTTCAACAGTACCTGAACGACATTGCTCCACTTGAGTAAAATTAGTCTGTAATGTTTCATTGATCCAGGACAAAACTTCATAGCGACTGCACTTGTCATCAGGGTTATTGGGGTCCAGACTAACATTCATAGCCATCTTATGCTTTCATAAGCAAAATAACAATGCATTTGAAACAGCAATTAGAAGCAATAAATCACAAACAAAGGTAATTACATTGCACATTTGGGGAAAAAAACAACAACAGTAGACCAGTTACTAGGGAACTATGCACACATACGTATATTTATGTGACATTATATATACTATGCTACATACTGTTTATGTTACTCTTTTAGTTTTAATTGAAGTAATTTAAGTTACTCTTAGATATGTACAAGATGTATAATGTGAAGTTAATCTCAGAAGCATATGAATTATATCATGTTGCATGTGAGATACGTTTTGAGGTTAATCTAAAAGGCATAATGTTTAATAAATATTTTGTATTCTGAAGTCTACTGAGCCTAATCTGGTTCATTGTTGGACTTCCTCAAAACTAAAAAGACTACAGCCTCTCTCTTGCGTCAGTGTGCAGATTGAAACAACTCCTCCCCAGTACACGAAAATCTCGCGGGGTAATTTTTGCCGCGAATACTGCACGCTTAAATGTAGCTTTCACTTCTACAGGTTTAACCGGTGACAACAGCTTGATACACCATGGATCTCAAACAATGAGCGCACGAAATCTAATGAAAGTAACAAAATAAACACGTATAAGAAACAACCCGGTGGCATGCATTTAGATATGTAGCAGTTGATTTATTGGTGGGGTGACATAATCTAATTGTATAGCATGCGATTATTTTATAATCTTGTCAGTGACCCTTACCGTCTTTTTGGACCTTTTCAAAACAATTGGATTAAGGCTAACGAAACTGAAATGTTATTTAATTTGCGTGATTTTAACTTCGCAAGTCCTCTAACCCAGATGTAATCGGCTAACATGCAGTACAAAACATGTTTGCTAATAACGACAATTTAGTAAACCCCTTTCCATTTATAAACCTTAACCGTGTTCTCATTTTATTAAGACCGGTTGCCTTTGTTAGTATGTCTTTGTGTAGCTGTAATGGTCGCTCAGATACAGAGAAACTATGGGACCGTGAAACATAAGAATGATTTCTGTTTCCGTATAATCGTAACTCTTCACAAAATATGACAAATCGAAACGTGCTTTTAAAAACATCAAATATGTCCTACCTTATTTGTACCTTGGTCCCGAGACTCGCTACTCCCCAGTCTACAATGTAATCCCCAATCTACCCCAGTGCCTTCCTTCCCCCAATATATGCATTGTGCTACAAGGATTGGCCTGTACAATCCAAAGTAGGAGGTCCTACACTGCATTAGCTAGCTAAGATTTCTCACGTACGAAATAGCGTGTTGTTTTTCGGTGACAACGGTATTTTCTCGTCAAGATACAGATGTGAAATAAGTTTGAACTGACCTACCGTGTGGCCAGTTGTTTAATTCGTAACCATTAGCGATGACTCTGAAGCCAAGAACGGGAAATCGCGATTTTTTTCATGCACAGTTTAAAAATATCAATTTAAATTAAATACATTGTTTTCTGTTAAAAACACATAAACCCTATTTTTAACATTTCGATTAAATTATACGTGAAATAATAAAAATAAATAAATAAATGTAACAAAGTTATACAAGTAGCTACTTTTTGGGTACTTTTTGAGTGTTTGGGTAGCATGTTCATTTGGACAACCTTTTTAACGCAGAACATGATTAACTTTTTACTTAATCTTATTAAATTAACTGTCAATACAAGTAATAGGGGAAGTGATGCACAGACTTATCACAAACGAAAGCCACGTGACAGACACAAATGTTGGTAAACGGTAGTTAAATAATTGAATGGATTTACATTCGTAAATTTTGGATTATTGTGTATATCAGTAGCATCAGTTATCAAACATACATTTGAGTAATTGCGTTGTTTTTTATTGTCAACCACACATAACGCTTATGGTTAAAGTGTTTAAATAACGTCACGATTGGCTCCAATATCAAACAATGCGAGGTTAGTGACACTGAAATGGCGGACGGGCGCCGCGAGTTGAACGCGTGTTGATAAGGCGCCAGAAAAAGCTTCAGGGAAGGGGCTTGTTTTTCACCGCCTAAAATGGCGGGGCAATTTGAATTGGTTCTTCTGCAGTCTATTGTAGCGATTGTGTGGTTTTGTATACTTTAAGACCGCGATTTGGTTCCATGTTTGCTAAACAAAAGCAAGGCGACCCTGTAGTTTGTAAATATCAATTTAGTCCACTGTTTGCGACCAAGCTGTTCACATTCAGCCACACATCAACACATGATTAGAGCTTTCCGTACTATTCTGGGAGACAGTTAAGCCAATCTAGGGCAAACTGCTTTTTATAATAAAAATAGTTGTGTAAACAAAGTATATTGGCGCTTGAAGAGAAATAGCCTAAATTAGTGATGTCCGGTTCGCGAACGAATCGTTCGATTTAACCGGTTCTTCTTAGTGAACCGGTTGAACCAGTTCACCAAATCGGACTGAATCGTTGAAAAGTGTAAGCATTAATCCACAAATTACTTAAGTTATTCACTTTTTAAACGTGGCTGACACTCCCTCTGATTCGAAATAAACCAATATCCCGGAGTAATTAATTTACTCAAACAGTACACTGACTGAACTGCTGTGAAGAGATGAACACGAGCAGAGCAGCATCTCTGCAGCAAGCCGTATAATGAACGTACACGCCCACTGCTGGAGCGGTTCTCGTTCTTGAGTCGACTGAAGTTATGATTACTGACTTTATATATTTGAATGTGTATTTTCATCCAGGCCTGGGACGATAGACTTGATATCATTACGTCATCGCGAATGACGTCATTACATTAGGGCGTAAAAGAACCTATTTTTTTAACCGGTTCATTGAAACGAACTGTCTGAAAGAACCGGTTCGCGGAAAAGAACCGGACTTCCCATCACTAGCCTAAATGTTTCAGAAGTGATAGAAGCAAACCCCCCCTTTGTTTTAACACAAAGTCATTAGCATGTAAATACTTAAAATATGTAAATTTAAAAAGAAAGAAGTGAGAAAAGTCGTTAAGATTTACCCAATTTGACAGAGAATTTAGTTTGGTTTGGAGACAATCCCTTTAAAACGCAATAGTATTTTTGTTTCAACATGGGTAGGTCTAATTTGTTTAAAGGCAAAGCAGCTGGACAAACAGGACAGGTAAGCCTCCACCCATGACAAACAGACCATTAATTGTTTTTATTTTCTTTCACTTACTCACTCTCTCTTTCTTTCTTTCACTCAATCTTCATCCTTTTTTACTTTTTCTTTCATGAATACATTTTGAAGCTGTTTTGTGCAATTGTGTCTTATCCCTACTGAGCTAGGGAGACAGGCTACTTGTCCAGTTTTTCAATGAAGCTTTGGCAGTGTCAAAACATTACTCTAAGCATTACAACCAGTCTAAAAGAGCAATATTGACACAATCAACACTGAGTTTGGGGCGAGGCTATCTGCCTTTCTAACCAATAGTTTGAGAAACCTGTTTGAAAACAACTGTTTTGCAGATCTGTTGTGATTACAGCTGAGGTGTGAATTACATTATGAGCATAGGCGTGGTGCACTGAGTCACTGCTGAAGCGTTGGCCTCGAGTGTGGCGTGTGACGCAGTATTCAGTTGTGAGGAAAACTGCATCAGTCCTCTACTAAGCATGTACGCAGCTTGTGACAGCTGAAGTGGATCTTGTGAAATGTGCGATCGCATCGCCGATCACTCTTGAGAAATTTAAAGATGAAGTAGCCTAGGCTACGGAAGGACAAATATCCAACCTTTTTCAGACCACAGCAGCTTGCACTCACGCTGCCCGTTGGTTCGGCTACATCAAAAATAAGTTTCTCAGTTGTGAGGAGAATAAGAAACTTGCTCTGATTAGAGCCCTGCACCGGCTGCGTGCTTATTAAGTTCATTTAGAAAAACGTTTGGAGCATTTTTTGTTCGTTAAATATAAGTTTTTGTTTTTTTTAAAGTAACGACCAAGCGGCCAGCCGCAGACAGTGAGCCTGTGTTTGATCAATTTAGCCTTCTCAAATCATCACGGCTTGACTAAAATAAAATCTATAGATATAAAACAGTTCAAGCATATAACAATGTTTAAACATTAAATCTAGATAAATGTGCGCTATATCCAATAGTTTGTGCGGAGAGTGGAAGCTGAAGCGCGCTTTGCAGGACATAGAGATGCCAGCGCGATTGCTTGCAATTTTTCAGTGGATACACCGTCATTTTTGCTCATAAAGGTAAGAGTAACATCATTCGTAACTGTAAAGAGTCTACTTTTATTTGTGTTAAATAAAACACTCCTGTTGTTTCCACCAGCGCGGCAATTTTTTAATCGCTAATTGATGGATGTCTAAAATATAAAGATAAGGAGAAGCCTAAAACAGGCCGCGTCTGAACTATGACGTGAAACTTGTCCCGAAGCCCCACCTGAGGGGCGTAAAAAAGTCGGGGCCCATGGGGCCCGGGCTGAAATGCAGGACTCTAGCTCTGATCTAGCACACAGAAAACGATTTGACTGAAAATTTATCAGAAGAGATGAAAGAAAGATAGTGGTCATCTACGCAATTCGGTAAAGAGGTGTTTTTGTTTTTTTTACTCTTTGTACTTACTCTTTGTAAGTGCTCGTGTCTCGTCTGCCAGTGGGCCCCCCCACACACACACATAAAAGTGAAACTCCGCCTATGATTATGAGATAGGAATTCAGATAGGAATTGTAATGATAAGAAACTGTCAGGGTTTAGAAAATGTTGAACCAACACTCCAAATGTACTACAGACCCCTTCTCTATTCTTTCTAAACAGCCATAACAATGAAGAGAATCTGCGGCTAACCCTCATGGTAAAACAACAGATTGGAAATGAGCAAATTAAAAAAGCTTATTACAAGAGAGAACGGGATGTAGAAGCAACATAGGCTATGTGTTTTAATGTTTGTTAAATTATTGATGTTGACTGTCCTGTGGAATACGGAAACATAAACTGAAGTGAGTTCCTTATCAGAAGTGAAAGAGGTAGTCAGCGATCCCTATCGTGCTCGCTGCTCCACAAAACAACAGTGGTCTTTATCTTCTCTCCTTCCTGTCCCCTCCAGATGTGTGCTGTCTGAAACTGAAAATAACAGTTTCACTACGACATACCTTAAACCCACACATAAATCTCTCTAATGCATATTTCACAATGTCTCTTTTGGCACACCAGAGAAAATGATGATTTAACTTATGTTTGAAGCATACTGTTTCTCTGGTAATTATTCATAGCTGTGTTTTTGAAGAACTAATTTTTGAAGAACTGAAAACCTGGGTCTTTCACGTTAAAGCAAGAGTGAAATGTCATCATTTACTCATCCTCATGTTTCTTTGACCTATGACTTCTTTTATCTGTAGAACACACAAGGAAATATTCTGAAGACTGGTTTTCTTTTGCAATACATTTAAAGCACCAAAAGGAAACTTAGTTAAAAAAAAAAAACTAGATTCATTAAAGCGATTCATAAACTGATACATTAAAAAGATTTGGCTTAAAAGAATGATTCATTCAGGAATCAGACATTGTGCAGATGTCAAATTTAAGTCAACACCAAGTGCACATCATATGAAAGGTTTAGTTTAGTTTTTTTAGGGTTTTTTTAGGTTAAGCTTCAGTTTGTTTATTGTATTTGCATCAAAAATATCTTCACAAAAAATCTCCACTTGAGCTCTATGAAAAAAAGGAAAGTAATACAAGTTTGAAATGACATAATTCTGTCTTAGAAAGTGTGTCCTCTGACATGGTCACTGTCCTTTAAGTTGTTGTTTCTTTTTGGTGACTTTTTTTAAAAGCTTTTTGTATTATGTAGTTCATTTTAAATAGTGGAGTGACAAATAACTTTTTTGAAGTACAAATATTTCAACACTTTTATTTATTTGTATTTTTTTTTTAAGTTTTAGATGGAGTGTCTCACACCGCAGTTACACAATACAGATTCAGCTGCTTTAAAAATTGCAGCAAATCGAAAAGTGTTTTCTAACAGGAATGCTCCACTCTCACCCTCAGCCATAAATGAACCTAAGATCTCAGACAGCTCATCACAACACTAACCTCGCTAGTGAGATGACAAATCCTATCTTACTCAGTGCTAGTCAAGCCTGGTCTAGACCACAGCACGGTCAGAGGGGTCAAGGTAGGCTTTGTGTTATCAAGAAGCAACGCCCTGTGTGTGACAGGAAAGAGTTAGTCTGTTGTAGCTGCTGACTGGGGGTTGTTGATTTCAGTCACATTAGTGAAATTTCACAGGCAAAAAAAGGTCCACTGTTTATTGTCAATAGTGTGGCGATGAATTAAGCACATATACACAGAAGTCACTTTCTAACCAAGCAACTTTCTGTTGGTCAATGCTGCAAATATGCATGACCAACGTATGCATGATCAACTGCATAAGAAGTTAAACTCTTCTTAATGAGTCTTACAACTTCTTGTACTGTGGGTATATTGAGCAGTGTTAGGTTTTGAAGCTTTCAAAATATCAGCTGAGAAAAAGTATGTTCTTTAGGCAATTGTGTATTTTTAAAGGGAGCGGTTGGGGTAAAATCCCTGCAAGAAAGACCAAGGACGATGAATGAGAGCGGTAAGCAAGAGACGGGGAAAATACAGAAAACAATACTAGAGGTCAGATCCTGACAGTTGCGATCAAACTCATCACAAGCTCCCAGGATAAGGGAACTCACAGCCACCACAGGGGGTCACGCTGCACTTGTCACAGCCAATCAGACACAGCCACAGCATGAGCGCTGCCTGTGTTTGTGTCTCCTCACTGTTAGACTTTTCTAGCCAATCATCTTGATTGATTTTGGGGTTGACTGACAGGGATGAGGGAAGGAACTGCAAAGCGTGTAATGGAGCTAGAAGTGTTGTAAACTGCTCTGGACGTGTATAAAATCTAAAAGGTGACAAAATCACTTTGTGTGTATTTTTAATTTATTAATTTATATGTGGGATTTAACTTTTTTTTTAACCTAACATTCATGTATATGAGGGTGATTATCCAATTATGCCACAAAATAGAACAAAAAATGTTCCAGGTAGCATAAATAAAGTTGATTTCTGACACCATGAGTGTTTATACATGTATTTTTTCAGTACTACATTAGTGCAGCTTCTAGTTAAAGCAGACCTGAATATTGTTAATGTGTGACTGAGTTGGTTCATGTGGGAGGGTGTAAGTTGGGGCCAAGAGGGTCATAAACACACTTTGGCTTTGTGGTCATTGTGTTATTCTTCAATGGGGTCACCATGAGGTTTAGAGCAGGGGTGTCAAACTTAGTTCCTGGAGGGCTGCAGCCCTGCAGAGTTTATTTTCCAAAACACAAATGTAGTTTTCAAATAAGCCTGATGGACTTGATTAGCTGGCTCAGGTGCGTATAGGGTTGAATCTAAACTCTGCAGGGCTGTGGCCCTCTAGGAACTAAGTTTGACACCTGTGATTTAGAGTATTGATCACAGTGACATACTGAGTGCTTCTTTAAAGAAAAACCTGTACATACAGGGCTACAGTTCACAAGTGTTGTCTCTTTTTTTTTTTTGACCTTGTGCTGTTTCATCATTTGAAATCCAAAGACAGACATTTATTTTTCTCTAAAACCATGTGGCAAACACATGGCCATTGTGCAGCCAGTTTCTTCCCCTTACAGAACAACTCCACCTGCTTGAAAAATGTGCTTCGAAAGCACAATGTATAGAATGCCTAGTTAATATATACATAGAGCGACCTCTATTGGACATGTATTGTCATTACAACATCTGTTTTAAAGGGGTCATAGGATGCTACATGCACTTTTACAAGTTGTTTGAACTGAAATGTGTGTTGGCAGTGTGTGTACACAACCAACCTATAATGATAAAAATCCACCCAGTGTTTTTTTTTTTTAAATCGTGTTAAAGGGGTCATATGATGCGATTTCAATTTTTCCTTTCTCTTTGGAGTGTTACAAGCTCTTGGTGCATAAAG
>NW_015552843.1:1437281-1437784 GCF_001515605.1 Sinocyclocheilus anshuiensis | reverse complement strand
ACAGGCCCCTCCCACTATAGTTTGATTGACAGTAGCGTTTCAGCACAGACTGGACTGGTGTCTTACCTCAGACCCGCCCTGAGTAAGCTGTCATCAGTCCCCCATTGTTTCACCGCCGGAGCAGATGTAGACAAGAATGACTCCTAAACGATTGAGGTGTTTTGTTGTTGGATGAAATAATGAACATAGCAGTCGTCATTTACTCCCGACATCTGAGCTGCTGAAGTCGCAGTGGATTACATTTGTTTCCGAAGGGAATGCTCCCCCGATCTACCTAAATGCGTCTACGTTCGGGCGAATCATTCATGATCCAGCCTCATCTACAGAAGAAGTGAGTATAATGTTTTGTAATGAATCTTTGCAAATGGCTCTTCTTATAATGTGCTAATTAGCAAGTTTCACGATGAATGCGGCTAAAGTAAACAGTCTCTCTGAGAGCAGCTCGGAAGAGAGGGGCGGGGTCAGCAGAGCTCATTAACATTTAAAGGAAAATGCTACAAAAA